>NW_027466467.1:45000-90000 GCF_050575085.1 Anarhichas minor | reverse complement strand
GTAGTATTGTGTAGTATTGTGTTTCCCCTTTAAAAGTAAAATGTTTCCGTTTCTTATTCATCTGTTGAAATCATTTAAATGAGCGAAACTGATTCTTTCTTCTGAACACTTTTAAAAAGCTTTTCTGTTTAAACGTATTTGATAAAATAAACAGCACTTTGAGCTGCAGCGTCTGTATAAAATACCAGCTGATGGTTTAGTGACTTCCTGTCTGAGACCAGCTGAGCGTTTAATGACTTCCTGTCTGAGACCAGCTGAGCATTTAGTGACTTCCTGTCTGAGACCAGCTGAGAGTTTAGTGACTTCCTGTCTGAGACCAGCTGAGCATTTAGTGACTTCCTGTCTGAGACCAGCTGAGAGTTTAGTGACTTCCTGTCTGAGACCAGCTGAGCATTTAGTGACTTCCTGTCTGAGACCAGCTGAGCGTTTAGTGACTTCCTGTCTGAGACCAGCTGAGCGTTTAGTGACTTCCTGTCTGACCTCTGACCTCTTGGTATCGGGCGATTCCTCCGTTGACGGCAGCGTCGATGACCCCGTTCAGCGTCATGCTGAGCAGGTTGATGTTCCCGTGAAGCTGCTTGTGTTGGTACTGACTGATCAGAGTCCGCAGCTCCTGGTTCTTGTTCTCCACGACAGAGACGGCGTTTTCTAACGGACTCACCTCCACCTGAGGGACGGATGAAGAAGATTAAATAAAGACCACGTCCAGCTTTACAGCAGTCTGACATCATGTTTAACATTCACTCACCAGCTCCCTCTTCTCCACCTCGAACCAGCGAGAGATACCAGGAAGAGGGTGAGACAGGATCAGAGTCGTCCTCTCGATCCAGAGACTCTGAAACACACAACGCAACAAACAAAGAGTTAAACTGTCCACGAGTCACCTCCACACTGAGAGAGGACAACAAGAGACAAACTGTCCACAAGTCACCTCAACACTGAGAGAGGACAACAAGAGACAAACTGTCCACGAGTCACCTCCACACTGAGAGAGGACAACAAGAGACAAACTGTCCACGAGTCACCTCCACACTGAGAGAGGACAACAAGAGACAAACTGTCCACGAGTCACCTCCACACTGAGAGAGGACAACAAGAGACAAACTGTCCACGAGTCACCTCCACACTGAGAGAGGACAACAAGAGACAAACTGTCCACGAGTCACCTCAACACTGAGAGAGGACAACAAGAGACAAACTGTCCACGAGTCACCTCCACACTGAGAGAAGACAACAAGAGACAAACTGTCCACGAGTCACCTCCACACTGAGAGAGGACAACAAGAGACAAACTGTCCACGAGTCACCTCCACACTGAGAGAGGACAACAAGAGACAAACTGTCCACGAGTCACCTCAACACTGAGAGAGGACAACAAGAGACAAACTGTCCACGAGTCACCTCCACACTGAGAGAGGACAACAAGAGACAAACTGTCCACGAGTCACCTCCACACTGAGAGAGGACAACAAGAGACAAACTGTCCACGAGTCACCTCCACACTGAGAGAGGACAACAAGAGACAAACTGTCCACGAGTCACCTCCACACTGAGAGAGGACAACAAGAGACAAACTGTCCACGAGTCACCTCCACACTGAGAGAGGACAACAAGAGACAAACTGTCCACGAGTCACCTCCACACTGAGAGACGACAACAAGAGACAAACTGTCCACAAGTCACCTCCACACTGAGAGAGGACAACAAGAGACAACTTGTCCACAAGTCACCTCAACACTGAGAGACGACAACAAGAGACAAACTGTCCACAAGTCACCTCAACACTGAGAGAGGACAACAAGAGACAAACTGTCCACAAGTCACCTCAACACTGAGAGACGACAACAAGAGACAAACTGTCCACGAGTCACCTCCACACTGAGAGAGGACAACAAGAGACAAACTGTCCACGAGTCACCTCCACACTGAGAGAAGACAACAAGAGACAAACTGTCCACAAGTCACCTCCACACTGAGAGAGGACAACAAGAGACAACTTGTCCACAAGTCACCTCAACACTGAGAGACGACAACAAGAGACAAACTGTCCACGAGTCACCTCCACACTGAGAGAGGACAACAAGAGACAAACTGTCCACGAGTCACCTCCACACTGAGAGAAGACAACAAGAGACAAACTGTCCACGAGTCACCTCCACACTGAGAGAGGACAACAAGAGACAAACTGTCCACGAGTCACCTCAACACTGAGAGAGGACAACAAGAGACAAACTGTCCACGAGTCACCTCCACACTGAGAGAAGACAACAAGAGACAAACTGTCCACAAGTCACCTCAACACTGAGAGACAACAAGAGACAAACTGTCCACAAGTCACCTCAACACTGAGAGACGACAACAAGAGACAAACTGTCCACAAGTCACCTCAACACAGAGACAACAAGAGACAAACTGTCCACAAGTCACCTCAACACTGAGAGACAACAACAAGAGACAAACTGTCCACAAGTCACCTCCACACTGAGAGACAACAAGAGACAAACTGTCCACAAGTCACCTCAACACTGAGAGACAACAACAAGAGACAAACTGTCCACAAGTCACCTCCACACTGAGAGACAACAAGAGACAAACTGTCCACAAGTCACCTCCACACTGAGAGACAACAACAAGAGACAAACTGTCCACAAGTCACCTCAACACTGAGAGACAACAAGAGACAAACTGTCCACAAGTCACCTCAACACTGAGAGACAACAACAAGAGACAAACTGTCCACAAGTCACCTCAACACTGAGAGACAACAACAAGAGACAAACTGTCCACAAGTCACCTCAGGACATTTTGAGCATCAAACATTTAATTTACTACATTCTGGTGAATTTTTATTCTCCGAATGTTTTTATTTGTTAAACTCAAAGTGTCGCTGTAAAGCTCTTGTGTATTCTGTATTTCCTTCTCATCTGATCTACAGAGAAACATTTAATATTTAATATAAACTCTTATTATTTATCACCAGATCATCAAATCATTTGCATCTTCAGAAGATCCAGAACTGTTAAACCTCAGGTAGAGATGAACTCTGTGAACACATCAGGCTCTTCTATGAACCACAGTATTTGTATATTCTTCTCTCTTTGTGTATTATTTCTAGCATTCATTCCACCTGTTAAAATGAATAAAGCGTACATCATGCTGATTCATGTGCTCATTTGGTTCTGTGTCTGTACTGTAGATCCATTTCATGAATGGAATAAGTAACTTGTTTTGCATTTGTATATATTCCTCTGTTTCTATTTCTATAGCGACAATAAAAAGTGAGTATTGTGATGAACAGTTTAACCACCAGTGCATTAACGTCTGTTCATGTTTACAGTAACGAGTCCTTTGAGCCGTTCACAGAAATGTTCAGACGAACATTCTGCATTTTAAAAACTAAACATCATGAAACCAGAATCACCGTTTTGTTTGTTTTCTGTTTAAAATGTCCCTTCATCATTTCATCTTATCAGACTTTTATGTGAAATTGTCATAATTAGCATTTTCATTATTGAGTCATGGCCATAAACATTGACCTTTGACCTCCAAAATCTGATCAGTTGATCTTTGAGTCCAAGTGGAAGTTTGTGACAAACTGTGCAGAAATTCCCTCGATGTGATCTGAGAAATCACATTCATGAGAATAAAACCAGTAGAACGTCTCCAGCTCACCTTGAACTCATTGTCTCTGTCTTTAGCTCACCTTGAACTCATTGTCTCTGTCTCCAGCTCACCTTGAACTCATTGTCTCTGTCTCCAGCTCACCTTGAATTCATCGTCTCTGTCTTTAGCTCACCTTGAACTCGTCGTCTCCGTCTTTAGCTCACCTTGAACTCGTCGTCTCCGTCTTTAGCTCACCTTGAACTCGTCGTCTCCGTCTTTAGCTCACCTTGAACTCGTCGTCTCCGTCTTTAGCTCACCTTGAACTCGGCGTCTCTGTCTTTAGCTCACCTTGAACTCATTGTCTCTGTCTCCAGCTCACCTTGAACTCATTGTCTCTGTCTCCAGCTCACCTTGAACTCATTGTCTCCGTCTTTAGCTCACCTTGAACTCATTGTCTCTGTCTCCAGCTCACCTTGAACTCATAGTATCTGTCTTTAGCTCACCTTGAACTCGTTGTCTCTGTCTTTAGCTCACCTTGAACTCATCGTCTCTGTCTTTAGCTCACCTTGAACTCGTTGTCTCTGTCTTTAGCTCACCTTGAACTCATTGTATCTGTCTTTAACTCACCTTGAACTCGTTGTCTCTGTCTTTAACTCACCTTGAACTCGTTGTCTCCGTCTTTAGCTCACCTTGAGCTCGTTGTCTCTGTCTTTAGCTCACCTTGAACTCGTTGTCTCTGTCTTTAACTCACCTTGAACTCGTTGTCTCCGTCTTTAGCTCACCTTGAACTCGTTGTCTCCGTCTTTAGCTCACCTTGAGCTCGTTGTCTCTGTCTTTAGCTCACCTTGAGCTTGTTGTCTCTGTCTTTAGCTCACCTTGAACTCATTGTCTCTGTCTTTAGCTCACCTTGAACTCGTTGTCTCTGTCTTTAGCTCACCTTGAACTCATTGTCTCTGTCTTTAGCTCACCTTGAACTCATTGTCTCTGTCTTTAGCTCACCTTGAACTCGTTGTCTCTGTCTTTGGGTCCTTTGTGGAACGGCCGGTCGTATCTGAAGCGCCGGACGTTGTTGACCCGGTAGAAGCTCTTGATGCGATCGGGGACTCGGTCCATCTGGAGGACGCCGACGCTGTCGGGCACCGGAGTCACCGCGTAGATCTGGAGGTCTGAGCCCAGCGGGTCAAAGAAACATCTGGACGGAGACTCAGACTGCTTTGATCTGACCGGAGGTCAGCGTGCACACTTCTATATAACTTCATATCTCTAGAGTAATGCTCATGACGTCTCTAGCTGAAGGATACACTGAGCGTCACACTGCAGGATGGCCTCGTCGGGCTGATTGGGGTGCTGCATCGCAATGGCTTGTGGGAATTCTCCCAGCATCCTTTGCTGGAAGGCCTCGAGCCTTTCGTAGTCGTGGCCGCGACAGACAAACTCTTTGTTCTGGAGACAAACCGGAGTAAAAGAGTTTTAAAAGCAGAAACACAACATTTAGACTTTTTAGACTCAACCAGAGAGCCCTCAGGATGGAAAAGTATGTTTTCTTTAAACAATCACTAAACCTACACCGTTCATCACAGACACAAGGTGTAACAGCTGTCATTACAGTCAGATTTCCATCTTTCAGACGGTCCTCGAACACATCATGTGTGATCAACGCTTCTGTCAGAAAAAGCGGCCAAACCGAAGCTCATTATAAAGATAAAGAGTTCACTTTAACCAGATTGTGTAAAAACATTAAATTGTGAAACTATGACGTCATGATTGATTCATGTGAGACCAACAGTCATGTGACCACAAGGAGGAGACACTCTGACTGAACACAGAGAGAAAAACGCCCCAAAACTGCTTTTGGTTCAGAGGGTAATTGAGGCTATATTGTCTGTTTTTATTAATGACATTTTCAGACGTTCTACTTCTGGAGGTCTTTGATCAGAAGCTTCTAACAGATGAAGGTTTATCTCACTCTGAGGAAGAACGGGAACTTCCTGCCGTAGAATCCGACCCTGAAGAACTCCGGCTCCAGACGCTGCTGCTCCATGATGTTGTCATAATACGCTGCCTCCATTTTCTACACACACACACACACACACACACACACACACACACACACACACACACACACACACACACACACACACACACACACACACACACACACACACACACACACACACACACACACACACACACACACACACACACACACACACAAAGAATGAGGAGGAGGAAGAGCGTGACTTTAGATTTGTTTCACATCGACAGTGAAATACAGAAGTCAGAGACATCAAGACGTATGTTTCCTCATCAATGAGTTCGATCACATCAGGAAACGTGTTTCAGGGTTCAGAAGAGACATGAAGGAGAACATGAAGGAGAACATGAAGGAGAACATGAAGGAGAACATGAAGAGAACATGAAGGAGAACATGAAGAGAACATGAAGGAGAACATGAAGAGAACATGAAGGAGAACATGAAGAGAACATGAAGGAGAACATGAAGAGAACATGAAGAGAACATGAAGGAGAACATGAAGGAGAACACGAAGGAGAACACGAAGGAGAACATGAAGAGAACATGAAGAGAACATGAAGGAGAACACGAAGGAGAACACGAAGGAGAACACGAAGGAGAACACGAAGGAGAACACGAAGGAGAACACGAAGGAGAACACGAAGGAGAACATGAAGAGAACATGAAGGAGAACATGAAGAGAACATGAAGAGAACATGAAGAGAACATGAAGGAGAACATGAAGAGAACATGAAGGAGAACATGAAGAGAACACGAAGGAGAACATGAAGGAGAACACGAAGGAGAACATGAAGGAGAACACGAAGGAGAACATGAAGGAGAACACGAAGGAGAACACGAAGGAGAACATGAAGAGAACATGAAGGAGAACATGAAGAGAACATGAAGGAGAACATGAAGGAGAACATGAACGAGACCATGAAGGAGAACATGAAGGAGAACATGAACGAGACCATGAAGGAGAACATGAAGGAGAACATGAAGGAGAACATGAAGGAGAACATGAAGAGAACATGAAGGAGAACATGAAGGAGAACACGAAGGAGAACACGAAGGCGAACACGAAGGCGAACACGAAGGAGAACACGAACGAGACCATGAAGGAGAACATGAACGAGAACATGAACGAGACCATGAAGGAGAACATGAAGGAGAACATGAAGGAGAACATGAAGGAGAACATGAAGGAGAACATGAAGGAGAACACGAAGGAGAACACGAAGGAGAACACGAAGGAGAACATGAAGGAGAACACGAAGGAGAACATGAAGGAGAACATGAAGAGAACATGAAGAGAACATGAAGGAGAACATGAAGAGAACATGAAGAGAACATGAAGGAGAACATGAAGGAGAACATGAACGAGACCATGAAGGAGAACATGAAGGAGAACATGAAGGAGAACATGAAGGAGAACACGAAGGAGAACATGAAGGAGAACATGAAGAGAACATGAAGAGAACATGAAGGAGAACATGAACGAGACCATGAAGGAGAACATGAAGGAGAACATGAAGGAGAACATGAAGGAGAACACGAAGGAGAACATGAAGGAGAACATGAAGAGAACATGAAGAGAACATGAAGGAGAACATGAACGAGAACATGAACGAGACCATGAAGGAGAACATGAAGGAGAACATGAAGGAGAACATGAAGGAGAACATGAAGAGAACACGAAGGAGAACACGAAGGAGAACATGAAGGAGAACATGAACGAGACCATGAAGGAGAACATGAACGAGAACATGAACGAGACCATGAAGGAGAACATGAAGGAGAACATGAAGGAGAACACAAAGGAGAACACGAACGAGAACATGAATGAAGTCTCACAGGAGTCGGGTTTCTGACTGATTACAGAGTCGTGAAGCTCACCCGTATCCAGCTGAGACTCTGGTAGTCGTACAGCGACTCATACTGGAAGGCCAGCTCTCTGCACAGAGGGATCCCGAACTCCCAGCACTGGTGCGTACACACACACACACACACACACACACACACACACACACACACACACACACACACACACACACACACACACACACACACACACACACACACACACACACACACACACACACACACACACACACACACACACACACACACACACACACACATTTACATATACCTCTGTGTAGACAGGTGTTACAGGTGTGCATCATATCAAAAAGCATGTCATATGTTTTTATGTAAAAATAAACTTGTTGCTACAAGTGTCAAATAAATGTATTGCAATAAAAAAGTACAATATTTCCGTCTGAGATGTCGTGGACTTGTTTGTCGCCAACTTGGTTTTTACATTTTGTTTTTCGACCGTAGCCATCTTGTTTTTTAATGCTATTTCGATTTTTTTGTCATTCCCATCTTGGCTGTTGGCCGTCGCCATGTTATTTTCTGAGTATTACCTTCTTGCTTTCTTTTAAGCCGCTGACTTGTTTTTGTACCCAGAAGAAGAAGAAGAAGACACGAGAGGGAGGAGCTAAGTTAAACTGAATGCTGATGCTTTTTTACAATTAACTTTCCTGAAGTGAAAACACACTGAAAGGGTTAAAGTTAAAAAACACGGACAACATCTCTGGTAGAGACCTGTCAATCACCGTGTAGCCCCGCCCTAAAGCATCCCCTGCTTTATGGTCTGTTTGACTCTAAATGGACCATAATGTACTAAATGAACATCATGCAGTATTGAAGAAGACTTGAAACTAGAGATTGAGACCATAAACTCATGTTTACAATGTTTACTGAGGTAATAAATCAAGAGAGAAGTAGAGTCATTTTCTCATAGACTTCTATACAACCAGAGGAGTCGCCCCCTGGTGGACACTAGAGAGAATGCAGGTTAAACATGAAGCTTTGACTTCACTCTAAAGAACCATAAACTCATGTTTACAATGTGTACTGAGGTAATGAGCTCCTCTTGTTCCTGGTGTCGGTTTCGTCTGTTAGATCTTTGTGTCTCTGGGTCTTTTTTGTAATTTAATTTTCTCCTATTTGTTTTAGTTCGGGAGTTTCTTCGATTGTCGTTTTACCTTTTTACCACCCTGAACTCAAATCTTATATTTTATAAAATGACGGATTTGTTCTGTAACATTCTGTCAGTTACTTCGTCCATTAAGACTCAACGTTTACGTCTGGTGTGTGTGTGTGTGTGTGTGTGTGTGTGTGCAGCTTCATCCTCTCACCTTGCCCTTGTTGAAGTAGTGGATTACTTTTCGGCAGAGCCCCTCTTTGCGATGCCACTCTGTCTGAGCGGAATAATGCAGGAACTCCTTCAGAGGCCTCTCGTCCCAGTTCAGCAGCTCCCAGTACAGCAGCAGCGTGAAGGCAGCCTCTGTGGGGCAGGACGGCAGTCAAACACAGAGTGTGAGTGTGTGTGTGTGTGAGTGTGTGTGTGTGTGTGAGTGTGTGTGTGAGTGTGTGTGTGTGAGTGTGTGTGCTGTGTGCTGTGTGTGTGTGAGTGTGAGTGTGTGTGTGTGTGTGAGTGTAGGTGTGTGTGTGAGTGTGTGTGTGAGTGTGTGTGTGTGTGAGTGTGTAGGTGTGTGTGTGTGTGTGTGTGTGTGTGAGTGTGTAGGTGTGTGTGTGTGTGTGTGTGTGTGAGTGTAGGTGTGTGTGTGAGTGTGTGTGTGTGTGTGTGTGAGTGTAGGTGTGTGTGTGAGTGTGAGTGTGAGTGTGTAGGTGTGTGTGTGTGTGTGTGTGTGAGTGTGTGTGTGAGTGTGAGTGTGTGTGTGTGAGTGTGTGAGTGTGTGTGTGTGAGTGTGTGTGTGTGTGTGTGTGTGTGTAGGTGTGTGTGTGTGTGTGTGTGTAGGTGTGTGTGTGTGTGTGTGTGTGTGTGTAGGTGTGTGTGTGTGTGTGTGTGTGTGTAGGTGTGTGTGTGTGTGTGAGTGCTGTGTGCTGTGTATGTAGGTGTGTGTGTGTGTGTGTGTGTGTGTGTGTGTGTAGGTGTGTGTGTGTGTGTGTGTGTAGGTGTGTGTGTGTGTGTGAGTGCTGTGTGCTGTGTATGTAGGTGTGTGTGTGTGTGTGTGTGTGTGTGTAGGTGTGTGTGTGTGTGTGTAGGTGTGTGTGTAGGTGTGTGTGTAGGTGTGTGTGTGAGTGTGAGTGCTGTGTGCTGTGTATGTAGGTGTGTGTGTGTGTGTGTGTAGGTGTGTGTGTGTGTGTGTGTGTGTGTGTACCAGTGTAGTTCTCAGCCTGCAGATGCATATCACACAGTTTGTGGATGTAGCGGATGTACATCTCCTCCTTGTTGATCTCTGATTTGTAGAAATTCTAAGAAGATAAAAAACACGAGTTCACACGTAAAGCTTCTCAGTCAGGTTCCAGATCTGCTGCTGTGAGGTCTTTAAACACTAACAGGTTTGTTACAGGGAACGGAATCTGAATGAACAGAGTTAAACATCATGAATCTCACCAGGAGGTTCACAGTGCAGCCGATCTTCTTGTTCTCCGTCTCATCTCCCTTCATGCAGTCCCTGAAGAAAAGAACAAACACTTCAATATCATCTAATTCAAACAGTTCGACATCGGCACGATTTTCACAGAACTCGGTGGACGAGTTCATCGTGGGCCGAAGAAAACTGTGTTACATTCTGGATCCACAATATCTAACATGAACCACGAGGCTCACTGTCACTCTGCAAAGCCTCATGGGAGCTGTAGTTGTTTTATCGTTAAAATGTAACATAATCGCTCATGTGTGTGCGTGCGTGCGTGTGTGTGTGAGTGTGTGTGTGTGTGAGTGTGTGTGTGTTACCGGTAGTCCAGCAGTCGCTCCATCAGCCGGGTGACGGAGGTGACGAAGGAGATCCCCGTCTCTCTCCACGTCTCCTGCTCGATCTTCTCCAACAGACTTCAAGAAGAACAGACAAAAGTCAGACGACGAACTGTTTCACAAACATATTAAAGATCTCAGAGATATCATCTTACATCTGAGCCCTGAGAGGAACAGTGGTCATGATCCTGAAACCTTTAATAATAAAGTAATGAAGCCTCCTCCACCAACATAGAGCCGGCTTCCATTTTCAATCACTGGATTCTTAAAATGATCCCGTTAACGTGAACGTGCAGGATCTACTTTAACAGCTCAGTGAGAATATTGTGCAGATATTCTATCTTAGAAGGATTACTGCATTTATGTCTTTGACAATCAAAAGAAGCACACGGTTCAGAGACTGACATGCATGACACTATAAACCCTTTAGAGACATGTTGCAGGTTTAGCAGACTCAGCAGGGAACACGTATGTACTACGGCTCCACACTGAATGTGTCTCTGTGAGTGAGTGATGCGTACCTCGGGTAAGGACCAAAGAGCTGGGTTCTAGTCCAGCAGCACAGAGCAGAGCACACAAACAGCAGGTTAGAGCAGGACTGAGAGCTAGCTTCTGTTAGAGGAGACGGACAGAGAGGACGGAGAGAGAGAGAGAGAGACGGAGAGAGAGAGGACGGAGAGGACAGAGAGAGAGAGAGACAGAGAGAGAGGATGGAGAGAGAGAGAGAGAGAGAGGACAGAGAGAGAGAGAGAGAGAGAAGACTTTGAGGAAGATGTTTCTTACAGCAAACCGAAGAGCTCCCTGTAGTTCTCGTCTCCTTTCCCCTCAGACACCAAACTGTCCAGCTTGTCGATGAGCTCCGCCTCCACCTGCGACAAACACAACACATAAATCCATTCAGATGAGATCAGTAACACCTGTGGTCACGTGTCTCTAGGTGTCTCTACACAGCTTCCGTACCTGTTTGAAGTTCCCGTTCTTGCGCTGCTCCCAGTCCATCATGTCGTGGAAGATGGGGATCATGATGTTGCGTACCTCCACCTGAGGGACCAGCGTGACTCCCAGGAACGGACCGATCATCCCGGGGATGAAGTGGATCTTATTCTCACCTACGAACCCGACAAACAAGTAACCGCTCACCTTCAGCCACTCAGACGATAACCAACAATACATTCAAACTAAAGTCCAAGCATCAACAGGAAAGGTTGAAATAGACACAAGCCGTGTTTCCATTCAATTGTCGAGTGAGCTTTAAGCTAAATATTTTTAAAAAGGAAATGCACATTAGGAGTGTTTCCATCAACTGATTTGGAGCGAATAAACCCGGCTAGTTTGGTCAGAAGGTGGCGCTATAGACTACACATGGCTGTAATCTACCAGTAAATAGAGAGTAGAAGAAGAAGCAGAGGTTGTGAACCAGAATTGAAACACGTTGATATCTAACGAGAGGCCTTCAGGAAGCTTTATGTCAGCTCGTATTGACCATGTTTCATGTTGTCTGGAGACAAAGACAATACAAATATAAATCCAGGACGACATCAGTCACGTGAGTTAAAACGTTCTCTACGTCAGAACGTATCTGGTGTGATGCATCTAGTGTGTAAGACTTAAACACAAGACAGGACTGTTACACATTGTTACAAGAACAGTTTGTGATTCAAACGTCTGAGGACGTTTGTTTTAAACTGGCTGCAGAGTCGAGAGACTGAATACAAGTAAAGTAATGTGAACTAAAGACTGAGCTCTGAAGACGCCGTTCTTCTTCTTCTTTGGGTCTTGTTGTTAATAAACCAGCTCAGAGGTGCATCACTAACATCTGCTGGACTGTTTAGTAGAGATCTTACCGAGGTTCTGCCACATGCTGAAGAGTTCGTAGGTCATCATCACCCTCATGTCTCCGTACCTGCAGAGGGAACAAAACCACTGAGTTAGGTTTAGGAAACAATAAACTCCTCGGTGCCTGAGGAGGGTTATTATGGGACTCTGGGACTGTTTGGTGGTCGTTTGTAAAGCTGCTTCACTTCAAATAGGAAACATCAGGTTATTTCAACATCAGCAGCAATTTAGCTGCAGGTGACACAGCAGGAGGACGACAGTTATGTCTGTAAGTGTGTGTGTGTGTGTGTGTGTGTGTGTGTGTGTGTCCTTACTTGTCTAAGACCTTCTTCCTCTTGGCAGAACTCAGGCTTTCCAGCTGTAAACTGGGCTGGTTGATGTACAGCACCGCCAGGCTGAAGTAGGAGTTCCACACCTGTTCACACACATCAAACGATCACTGACATTATGAATGAATCACAAAGCTTTCATTGTTCAGCTTCTCAGTGTGTGTGAAAGTGAAAGTCGAGCACAACATTAGAGCTGTGAGTAACGATGATTCACTGTCTTCTCTCTCCCTGAGCCTCCTATGATCACATCCTTCTTCACTGCTGTGCTCAGATCAGCTGTTACACATAAACAGGAAGTGGACGTTAGCTCCTCCGTGTGTGACCACCAGCAGCCCTCTGACCTCTGACCTCTGACTGATGATCTAATGCTTTCAGTAAATCAACAGATGTTTGTTCCATTTCATTTGGTTCAGAGTGAAAATATATGTTTTACTTCTTTTACTCTCTGAAGGTTTAGACTCTCCAGGCAAAAACATAATTCATGCACTGATCAGTTTAGAGATGTTGTTCTATCTTTCCTCCACAACTCGTCTTCTGTCAGACTAGAGGAAATACAACATTTATTTTACTACTTTGTCTGTTTACGTCTGTAGATTTCTACTAAATTCACCAAAAGTTACCGTTACATAATGCCTCATTTGCATATTTAAACATAACATTACAGAAAACTTGTAACATAATAAATACTCCTCTTAATGTGAGTGATGAAGTGGTGAAGTTTCATGGTGATATCTATGAGTTCATGTGTTCACCTGTAGAGTCTCTAAATGTCTGTAATGTAACTAAACGTCTCTTTAAAGGACGTTTCCTCTCAATGAGTTTGTTCTCAGACTCTGATGATAAATCTCCACTTCAGCAGCTCTTACATTCACCAAACTTCACTCTTTCATTCCTCTCTGTGTGCTGAAGGTTCACACAGAGAGGTTTGTTCACACAGCATTCACACACTCATATATATATATATATATATATATAACATTTTATCACTAAAAACATTATTTTATGAATGTTGTCGTATTTTCTGAAGAGATATCCAACATGTAAAAACCTTTTACATTACATTTTGAAACTGGCTTTATCCAGTGTTCAGATTTATGTAAGTTTAAGTTTAAGTTTCATGGCTAAATACAGAACGATGTCAAAGAGACATCAACATACAGTCAGACAGTGAATCATGTTAAAGCAACAAAAGTAGATCAACCGCCAATTTCTGTCCCACGTTACGGTGAATGTGTGTCAGTTAAAGTACCTTAAAGTCAAACTCCGCTTCAGTGAAGTTCTTGTGCAGAGCAGGTGACAGGTACTGAGCCGTGGTCAGGATGATGCTGCAGAACGGGAACACACACAAACACAGCTCGAGTCATGCAGACACAAGAACATGTGTGACCACTGCTACATGTGTGACCACTGCTACATGTGTGATCATTGCTACGTGTGTGTCATTGCTACGTGTGTGTCATTGCTACGTGTGTGTCATTGCTACGTGTGTGTCATTGCTACGTGTGTGTCATTGCTACGTGTGTGGTCACTGCTACATGTGTGGTCATTGCTACGTGTGTGTCATTGCTACGTGTGTGGTCATCTTACTTGCTGGTGAGGAGCCTCATGACGTTCCAGTCCCGAGGGAAAATACTGAGCTTCATCAGATTCCTGAACACACACAAAATCTTCAACAAGAACTCCTGAGGAGAGGAAGAGGAGGAAGGAGGCGTTTATTCAAGAGGCCGGAGTTGACCTCAGTCTTGTTGTCATGCTGCACAGGGACGTGAAGTAGTTTTACCTTGAGCTCCTCTTTGCTCTGAAAGTTTTCCATCAGGTGCTGGAAGTGGATGTCCGTCATCTGGCGGAGGAGGGACAGGAGGCAGGACACGTACTCTCCCTGCCAATAGGAAACAGGGGGGAAAGGCATGAGAGCCAATCACATGGGAGCAGCAATCAGGAGGCGACCAATCAGAGATGATAACAGCAGATTAACAAAAGGCTCTTTTCCAAACTGATCCCTATTCACTTGCCTGTAACTGTGCATGATGTGAGCCGACTGTCTGTCACGTACTCTCAAAACAACTCCCAGCAGTTTGTGAAATAGTCTCCAAATGCAATCTATTGGTTTTTCGTGTCATTCGGCACAACTTTAAAAACAAAAGTTAAGTTTAGGCAACAAACCCACCACCATAAAAACAACAATGTGGTGCAAACACTCGTCTTCTGGGTGGTCTTAGTTTGTTGGACTCATCCACCTCCCCTTGTTTCCACCAATAGTCGTCTTTTTGGATTTTATAAAGTACGCATGTTGCTCTGACTGATGCATTTATGTTGTGTGTCCCATGAATAAGGATCCTAATTGAATTTCTGTTGACATTATTTTCGTCCTGAGCAACACGAAAAAAAACAGACATTTAGTGTCTCTGTCCACTAAACCAATAGATTGCATTTCGTGACTATTTCACGACGTGCCATGATACCGGGATGGTTAAAAACAATCTGCTGTGATGGTTTATTTTCTTTAATGTAAATGTGGTAGAAGACAAATCAAACAGGTCGGTTCCTTTTACTTCACTTTCATTCTGAAGTTTTAAACACACCAATGAAAGTCAGTGGAAGGAAAATGTAGCGATGCGTTTATGTGCATGAACAGAATAATGTTTATGAAGTGGAAAAATGGAATTTAACTTTGTTAATCTTTGATCTTAATTTTGTTATCTGTCACTTGAGCTTCCAATCAGTGGTCGTGAAGACAGTAGAGTGGACTTCCTGTTGGATGGTTTGATTTTCCTCTGAACACCAGCTGGAGGACATGAAGCCCAGAATAGAGAGCTGCAGGAGTGAACCCTAAAAGCATCTTTTCACTTCCTGTTCCCTCCACTTCTACAAGTCATGTGTTTCTGGTGAGAAGTCTGAAATAAGGTCTGTGTTTAACAGAAGCTGAAGAGGTGTCGAGATGCAGTTCTCTGATATATAAACAGGTCAGTGAACGCCCCTCTGGTGAATCCTAAAAAGAGTGTAACTGAGACGACTAAACGTCCTCACTAGGACACTAGTCCTCCTTTAGCTTAGTGGTGGAGACGTGAAGTCATGTGACCGTGGTGGAGTTCCTTTATAGACTAATGTTAGCTTTTTACTTTACTACATCAACAGAGTGGAGTTCAGTAGTGAAGATGATCTCGATGAACTAAACCTGGAAGAATCATAAACAAGATTATGTTATGTAATAATCAGAATCACATGGAAGAATCTGATTGGCTGTTTGTGGAGGGAACCAGTGATGATGACTTCCTGTTGGACTCCAGAAACACGTCATCCTGCAGCTCTCTGTTCAGCAAAGCCTCCTTGTGAACATGCAGAAGGAGGTGCAAGTAGGAGCTGACTGAGATTAAACCAAAGATGTCATCATGTAACAATCAATCACTAAGAAATGTCTTGAGTTTGCATATGAAACAGAGAAAGAAGTAAACCTGACTGAGTACACATGTCTCATACAGCTCTACAATATAACAAACACAGGAAGTAAAGATGAGCTTTAATATGAATTGCTGATCCATGCAAGCGTGCAGACAGAGAGGAGGAGGAGGAGCAGCAGGAGGATGAAGACATGTTTAATGAGAGCGCTAACAAGATGCTGGAGGACAGATGGGTCAGCGACAGGATGGATGGATTTGGGGAGGGCAATTATTATCAATTATTATTATTAACTTTATTTATATTTACAAGTATTAAATTAGTACAACGGAACAAAATCATTATTATTATTACAACTCTCACCTTGTGAGAAAATAAAATCTAATGTGAGAACTGTGAACGAGGATTTTGAAACGTTACGATAGTATAAAGGAACTTTAATCATTAAAACATTGCCCAGCCCTGAGGCGGATGGAGGGAGGAGGAGGCGGGATGCAGGAGGTGAAGTCGTAGTAGTCGTATTGTTAGTTACTAACAGTGATCTCCGCGGTGCACTGCGGACAGCGTTGACCCCTTACCGCCTCCTGCGATTGGCTCTTGCTCATGATGGACAGCAGCGTCTGCAGGAGGACGTCCAGCAGGGACTCCACCATCATCTCCACCTCCTCCTGCACCGACGTGTCCTGGAGGAGGAGTTGAGAGGAAAGAAGAAGAAAGAGCAGGAGGAGCCTCAGTGAAACAGATATCAGATATATCGGGTGGAAACACATTTACCTACATTTAAGTGTGTGTGTGTGTGTGTGTGTGTGTGTGTTACCATTGAGCTGTTCTTGATAATAGAGAATATGGAGCTGAGGATTCCAGAGCAGATGAGCAGCTCTTTCTGCTGCCTCAGATGGAGATGGATGTGATGCAGGACCACAGGAAGCAGGATCCTTCGAGACTCTGAGGGCACACACACACACACACACACACACACACACACACACACACACACACACACACACACACACACAAAAAAAACACACAAAAAGACATGTATTTGCATGTGGTTTTGATGCTAGTTGTGCCTGAACATGGGCTCTGTGGCTCAAACAGTTGTAAGCGGTTAGCCTCATAAACATGACTGAGTGATTTATTATTTGTGTTTGAATGAGTTAACGGTATTTTGCATGCAGAGTAAAGAGCTGTAGAGCTGATATACTTTGATGAATATTATTAAGTAATACATTAAGTAAAGCAGATTGAGGCCTAAATCTATTGTTCAGAGGAGACACAGATTCACAGAGTTATAAATACATTCTGCCGAACATAAGCTGACATCATATGTGAAGATTGTAAAGTAGTAATAATAACAATGATACTACAGAAAGATTTCTAAGCGTGTTGGTGACACTGTCTACTGTTTCTTGGACGTAGCAGCTCGGAGTAAGACGAATATTTTCAGGTGCTATTTTGAAAGATTCCCTCTCATTTGTTTACCGACATACTCACTTAATAAAGAACAAATCAGAAGTAGTTCTAACTAGAACCTTCACCTGGGAAAGAGAAGAGCCTGCTGTCCACCGTCCGGGCGATGGACTGCAGTTTGACCACGTCCATGGACTGTCCGATGTGCACCGTGGACGGCATGCTGCCCAGAGTGCCGCGCACAAAGTCTGCCACTTCCTGCACCGTAAACATCTGCAGCAGCTCATCGAAGATCGCCGGGAAGGAGTTCAGCAAAGCGGCCTGAGGAGGACGAGGGAGAGAGGAAGAGGATGAGATGTTACAGAGGAGGAGGGCGGGAGTGGATGTTGGGGAAAAAGAAAGTTAAAAAGAGAGAGAGAAAGATAAAGGGTAGCGAGGTTAATAATGTGAGTTTCTGTGAGAAATGTGACGATGACTTCAGTCTGCAATAAAACACAACAGATCAGAGGTGAGTTAAAGTGACACAGTGAAACATTGAATTACAAAATGCCCAATGACTGAAGGATTTCATCACACACATAACCAAAGAGCAGCAACAGAATGTTGGGTCATTTTACATTTAAATGCTCTATTGTGTCATTCAGTATTATGTTCTGAAATGAAAGTATTGCATTTTGTAATCCAGACGTTCACCAGTTGAGTCTTTTAAAAGAGAAACAGAAGAGCGGGCAAAGTTAATTCATCCATTCACAGACAAGAAATCGCAGCAAGTTGAAAAATGAATATTAAATTAGAGAAAGAAAAAGTTTTGAAGAAAAGGACAAAAAAAACGTTAGATATTGATCTGATATTAAGCAAGTCGTCAAAATTAAAAAAGGCACAGCAACAAATCTGATCGGAGAAGAACACAGCACAAAAAGGACAATGCAGCAGATACGTTATTTAAATTTTAGTGCTCTGAAAAAATGGTTCGGTTGTCTGTTTTCAGTTGTTGGACTCGTAGTTCTCTGGCAGAAGAATAATCGTTATGGAAACAATTGAGGTTTCAGGGGAAGTGTGCGTTTTCTTGCATCGTAGTTGTGCTGATAGATTATTTTTGCTTGGAAAATTACTTAAGAATCGATTTTCAAAAAAGTTGTTGAGTATCTACTTATTTATTAATCATTTCAGCTCTACATGAGAGTAAATCACCTCAAACTACATTTAATATAAAATATCTATGAACATGACGGATTTAGCTTGTGACTAGACTTGTTCCCGTGATGGTGCATGACTGGTGAACTTTGGTGTTTCAGCATACGTTGCAGGTCATCAGCTATCTACCTAAGAGAAACAGAGGAGGTTATTTCTGTGATCTACTCTGTGAATAAGCAGCGACTCTTCAGAGTGTGAAGTGATCTATTAGCAGCGACTCTTCAGAGTGTGAAGTGATCTACTAGCAGCGACTCGTCAGTGTGAAGTGATCTACTAGCAGCGACTCGTCAGAGTGTGAAGTGATCTATTAGCAGCGACTCTTCAGTGTGAAGTGATCTATTAGCAGCGACTCGTCAGTGTGAAGTGATCTACTAGCAGTGACTCGTCAGAGTGTGAAGTGATCTACTAGCAGCGACTCGTCAGAGTGTGAAGTGATCTATTAGCAGCGACTCTTCAGTGTGAAATGATCTATTAGCAGCGACTCGTCAGTGTGAAGTGATCTACTAGCAGTGACTCGTCAGAGTGTGAAGTGATCTATTAGCAGCGACTCTTCAGTGTGAAGTGATCTATTAGCAGTGACTCGTCAGAGTGTGAAGTGATCTACTAGCAGCGACTCGTCAGAGTGTGAAGTGATCTATTAGCAGCGACTCTTCAGTGTGAAGTGATCTATTAGCAGCGACTCGTCAGTGTGAAGTGATCTACTAGCAGTGACTCGTCAGAGTGTGAAGTGATCTATTAGCAGCGACTCTTCAGTGTGAAGTGATCTATTAGCAGCGACTCGTCAGAGTGTGAAGTGATCTATTAGCAGCGACTCTTCAGTGTGAAGTAATCTATTAGCAGCGACTCGTCAGTGTGAAGTGATCTACTAGCAGTGACTCGTCAGAGTGTGAAGTGATCTATTAGCAGTGACTCTTCAGAGTGTGAAGTGATCTACTAGCAGTGACTCGTCAGAGTGTGAAGTGATCTATTAACAGCGACTCTTCAGAGTGTGAAGTGATCTACTAGCAGTGACTCGTCAGAGTGTGAAGTGATCTATTAGCAGCGACTCGTCAGTGTGAAGTGATCTACTAGCAGTGACTCGTCAGAGTGTGAAGTGATCTATTAGCAGCGACTCTTCAGAGTGTGAAGTGATCTATTAGCAGCGACTCGTCAGTGTGAAGTGATCTACTAGCAGTGACTCGTCAGAGTGTGAAGTGATCTACTAGCAGCGACTCGTCAGAGTGTGAAGTGATCTATTAGCAGCGACTCTTCAGTGTGAAATGATCTATTAGCAGCGACTCGTCAGTGTGAAGTGATCTACTAGCAGTGACTCGTCAGAGTGTGAAGTGATCTATTAGCAGCGACTCTTCAGTGTGAAGTGATCTATTAGCAGCGACTCGTCAAAGTGTGAAGTGATCTACTAGCAGTGACTCGTCAGAGTGTGAAGTGATCTATTAGCAGCGACTCTTCAGTGTGAAGTGATCTATTAGCAGCGACTCTTCAGAGTGTGAAGTGATCTATTAGCAGCGACTCTTCAGAGTGTGAAGTGATCTACTAGCAGCGACTCGTCAGAGTGTGAAGTGATCTACTAGCAGCGACTCGTCAGTGTGAAGTGATCTACTAGCAGTGACTCGTCAGAGTGTGAAGTGATCTATTAGCAGCGACTCTTCAGTGTGAAGTGATCTACTAGCAGTGACTCGTCAGAGTGTGAAGTGATCTACTAGCAGCGACTCGTCAGAGTGTGAAGTGATCTATTAGCAGTGACTCTTCAGAGTGTGAAGTGATCTATTAGCAGCGACTCTTCAGTGTGAAGTGATCTATTAGCAGTGACTCGTCAGAGTGTGAAGTGATCTACTAGCAGCGACTCGTCAGAGTGTGAAGTGATCTATTAGCAGCGACTCTTCAGTGTGAAGTGATCTATTAGCAGCGACTCGTCAGTGTGAAGTGATCTACTAGCAGTGACTCGTCAGAGTGTGAAGTGATCTATTAGCAGCGACTCTTCAGTGTGAAGTGATCTATTAGCAGCGACTCGTCAGAGTGTGAAGTGATCTATTAGCAGCGACTCTTCAGTGTGAAGTAATCTATTAGCAGCGACTCGTCAGTGTGAAGTGATCTACTAGCAGTGACTCGTCAGAGTGTGAAGTGATCTATTAGCAGTGACTCTTCAGAGTGTGAAGTGATCTACTAGCAGTGACTCGTCAGAGTGTGAAGTGATCTATTAACAGCGACTCTTCAGAGTGTGAAGTGATCTACTAGCAGTGACTCGTCAGAGTGTGAAGTGATCTATTAGCAGCGACTCGTCAGTGTGAAGTGATCTACTAGCAGTGACTCGTCAGAGTGTGAAGTGATCTATTAGCAGCGACTCTTCAGAGTGTGAAGTGATCTATTAGCAGCGACTCGTCAGTGTGAAGTGATCTACTAGCAGTGACTCGTCAGAGTGTGAAGTGATCTACTAGCAGCGACTCGTCAGAGTGTGAAGTGATCTATTAGCAGCGACTCTTCAGTGTGAAATGATCTATTAGCAGCGACTCGTCAGTGTGAAGTGATCTACTAGCAGTGACTCGTCAGAGTGTGAAGTGATCTATTAGCAGCGACTCTTCAGTGTGAAGTGATCTATTAGCAGCGACTCGTCAAAGTGTGAAGTGATCTACTAGCAGTGACTCGTCAGAGTGTGAAGTGATCTATTAGCAGCGACTCTTCAGTGTGAAGTGATCTATTAGCAGCGACTCTTCAGAGTGTGAAGTGATCTATTAGCAGCGACTCTTCAGAGTGTGAAGTGATCTACTAGCAGCGACTCGTCAGAGTGTGAAGTGATCTACTAGCAGCGACTCGTCAGTGTGAAGTGATCTACTAGCAGTGACTCGTCAGAGTGTGAAGTGATCTATTAGCAGCGACTCTTCAGTGTGAAGTGATCTACTAGCAGTGACTCGTCAGAGTGTGAAGTGATCTACTAGCAGCGACTCGTCAGAGTGTGAAGTGATCTATTAGCAGTGACTCTTCAGAGTGTGAAGTGATCTATTAGCAGCGACTTGTCAGTGTGAAGTGATCTACTAGCAGTGACTCGTCAGAGTGTGAAGTGATCTACTAGCAGCGACTCGTCAGAGTGTGAAGTGATCTATTAGCAGCGACTCTTCAGTGTGAAATGATCTATTAGCAGCGACTCGTCAGTGTGAAGTGATCTACTAGCAGTGACTCGTCAGAGTGTGAAGTGATCTATTAGCAGCGACTCTTCAGTGTGAAGTGATCTATTAGCAGCGACTCGTCAAAGTGTGAAGTGATCTACTAGCAGTGACTCGTCAGAGTGTGAAGTGATCTATTAGCAGCGACTCTTCAGTGTGAAGTGATCTATTAGCAGCGACTCTTCAGAGTGTGAAGTGATCTATTAGCAGCGACTCTTCAGAGTGTGAAGTGATCTACTAGCAGCGACTCGTCAGAGTGTGAAGTGATCTACTAGCAGCGACTCGTCAGTGTGAAGTGATCTACTAGCAGTGACTCGTCAGAGTGTGAAGTGATCTATTAGCAGCGACTCGTCAGTGTGAAGTGATCTACTAGCAGTGACTCGTCAGAGTGTGAAGTGATCTACTAGCAGCGACTCGTCAGAGTGTGAAGTGATCTATTAGCAGCGACTCTTCAGTGTGAAGTGATCTATTAGCAGCGACTCGTCAGTGTGAAGTGATCTACTAGCAGTGACTCGTCAGAGTGTGAAGTGATCTATTAGCAGCGACTCTTCAGTGTGAAGTGATCTATTAGCAGCGACTCTTCAGTGTGAAGTAATCTATTAGCAGCGACTCGTCAGTGTGAAGTGATCTACTAGCAGTGACTCGTCAGAGTGTGAAGTGATCTATTAGCAGTGACTCTTCAGAGTGTGAAGTGATCTACTAGCAGTGACTCGTCAGAGTGTGAAGTGATCTATTAACAGCGACTCTTCAGAGTGTGAAGTGATCTACTAGCAGTGACTCGTCAGAGTGTGAAGTGATCTATTAGCAGCGACTCGTCAGTGTGAAGTGATCTACTAGCAGTGACTCGTCAGAGTGTGAAGTGATCTATTAGCAGCGACTCTTCAGAGTGTGAAGTGATCTATTAGCAGCGACTCGTCAGTGTGAAGTGATCTACTAGCAGTGACTCGTCAGAGTGTGAAGTGATCTACTAGCAGCGACTCGTCAGAGTGTGAAGTGATCTATTAGCAGCGACTCTTCAGTGTGAAATGATCTATTAGCAGCGACTCGTCAGTGTGAAGTGATCTACTAGCAGCGACTCGTCAGAGTATGAAGTGATCTATTAGCAGCGACTCTTCAGTGTGAAGTGATCTATTAGCAGCGACTCGTCAAAGTGTGAAGTGATCTACTAGCAGCGACTCGTCAGAGTGTGAAGTGATCTACTAGCAGCGACTCGTCAGAGTGTGAAGTGATCTATTAGCAGCGACTCTTCAGAGTGTGAAGTGATCTATTAGCAGCGACTCGTCAGTGTGAAGTGATCTACTAGCAGTGACTCGTCAGAGTGTGAAGTGATCTACTAGCAGCGACTCGTCAGAGTGTGAAGTGATCTATTAGCAGCGACTCTTCAGTGTGAAATGATCTATTAGCAGCGACTCGTCAGTGTGAAGTGATCTACTAGCAGTGACTCGTCAGAGTGTGAAGTGATCTATTAGCAGCGACTCTTCAGTGTGAAGTGATCTATTAGCAGCGACTCGTCAAAGTGTGAAGTGATCTACTAGCAGTGACTCGTCAGAGTGTGAAGTGATCTATTAGCAGCGACTCTTCAGTGTGAAGTGATCTATTAGCAGCGACTCTTCAGAGTGTGAAGTGATCTATTAGCAGCGACTCTTCAGAGTGTGAAGTGATCTACTAGCAGCGACTCGTCAGAGTGTGAAGTGATCTACTAGCAGCGACTCGTCAGTGTGAAGTGATCTACTAGCAGTGACTCGTCAGAGTGTGAAGTGATCTATTAGCAGCGACTCGTCAGTGTGAAGTGATCTACTAGCAGTGACTCGTCAGAGTGTGAAGTGATCTACTAGCAGCGACTCGTCAGAGTGTGAAGTGATCTATTAGCAGCGACTCTTCAGTGTGAAGTGATCTATTAGCAGCGACTCGTCAGTGTGAAGTGATCTACTAGCAGTGACTCGTCAGAGTGTGAAGTGATCTATTAGCAGCGACTCTTCAGTGTGAAGTGATCTATTAGCAGCGACTCGTCAGAGTGTGAAGTGATCTATTAGCAGCGACTCTTCAGTGTGAAGTAATCTATTAGCAGCGACTCGTCAGTGTGAAGTGATCTACTAGCAGTGACTCGTCAGAGTGTGAAGTGATCTATTAGCAGTGACTCTTCAGAGTGTGAAGTGATCTACTAGCAGTGACTCGTCAGAGTGTGAAGTGATCTATTAGCAGCGACTCTTCAGTGTGAAATGATCTATTAGCAGCGACTCGTCAGTGTGAAGTGATCTACTAGCAGTGACTCGTCAGAGTGTGAAGTGATCTATTAGCAGTGACTCTTCAGAGTGTGAAGTGATCTACTAGCAGCGACTCGTCAGAGTGTGAAGTGATCTATTAGCAGCGACTCTTCAGTGTGAAATGATCTATTAGCAGCGACTCGTCAGTGTGAAGTGATCTACTAGCAGCGACTCGTCAGAGTATGAAGTGATCTATTAGCAGCGACTCTTCAGTGTGAAGTGATCTATTAGCAGCGACTCGTCAAAGTGTGAAGTGATCTACTAGCAGCGACTCGTCAGAGTGTGAAGTGATCTACTAGCAGCGACTCGTCAGAGTGTGAAGTGATCTATTAGCAGCGACTCTTCAGAGTGTGAAGTGATCTATTAGCAGCGACTCGTCAGTGTGAAGTGATCTACTAGCAGTGACTCGTCAGAGTGTGAAGTGATCTACTAGCAGCGACTCGTCAGAGTGTGAAGTGATCTATTAGCAGCGACTCTTCAGTGTGAAATGATCTATTAGCAGCGACTCGTCAGTGTGAAGTGATCTACTAGCAGTGACTCGTCAGAGTGTGAAGTGATCTATTAGCAGCGACTCTTCAGTGTGAAGTGATCTATTAGCAGCGACTCGTCAAAGTGTGAAGTGATCTACTAGCAGTGACTCGTCAGAGTGTGAAGTGATCTATTAGCAGCGACTCTTCAGTGTGAAGTGATCTATTAGCAGCGACTCTTCAGAGTGTGAAGTGATCTATTAGCAGCGACTCTTCAGAGTGTGAAGTGATCTACTAGCAGCGACTCGTCAGAGTGTGAAGTGATCTACTAGCAGCGACTCGTCAGTGTGAAGTGATCTACTAGCAGTGACTCGTCAGAGTGTGAAGTGATCTATTAGCAGCGACTCGTCAGTGTGAAGTGATCTACTAGCAGTGACTCGTCAGAGTGTGAAGTGATCTACTAGCAGCGACTCGTCAGAGTGTGAAGTGATCTATTAGCAGCGACTCTTCAGTGTGAAGTGATCTATTAGCAGCGACTCGTCAGTGTGAAGTGATCTACTAGCAGTGACTCGTCAGAGTGTGAAGTGATCTATTAGCAGCGACTCTTCAGTGTGAAGTGATCTATTAGCAGCGACTCGTCAGAGTGTGAAGTGATCTATTAGCAGCGACTCTTCAGTGTGAAGTAATCTATTAGCAGCGACTCGTCAGTGTGAAGTGATCTACTAGCAGTGACTCGTCAGAGTGTGAAGTGATCTATTAGCAGTGACTCTTCAGAGTGTGAAGTGATCTACTAGCAGTGACTCGTCAGAGTGTGAAGTGATCTATTAACAGCGACTCTTCAGAGTGTGAAGTGATCTACTAGCAGTGACTCGTCAGAGTGTGAAGTGATCTATTAGCAGCGACTCGTCAGTGTGAAGTGATCTACTAGCAGTGACTCGTCAGAGTGTGAAGTGATCTATTAGCAGCGACTCTTCAGAGTGTGAAGTGATCTATTAGCAGCGACTCGTCAGTGTGAAGTGATCTACTAGCAGTGACTCGTCAGAGTGTGAAGTGATCTACTAGCAGCGACTCGTCAGAGTGTGAAGTGATCTATTAGCAGCGACTCTTCAGTGTGAAATGATCTATTAGCAGCGACTCGTCAGTGTGAAGTGATCTACTAGCAGTGACTCGTCAGAGTGTGAAGTGATCTATTAGCAGCGACTCTTCAGTGTGAAGTGATCTATTAGCAGCGACTCGTCAAAGTGTGAAGTGATCTACTAGCAGTGACTCGTCAGAGTGTGAAGTGATCTATTAGCAGCGACTCTTCAGTGTGAAGTGATCTATTAGCAGCGACTCTTCAGAGTGTGAAGTGATCTATTAGCAGCGACTCTTCAGAGTGTGAAGTGATCTACTAGCAGCGACTCGTCAGAGTGTGAAGTGATCTACTAGCAGCGACTCGTCAGTGTGAAGTGATCTACTAGCAGTGACTCGTCAGAGTGTGAAGTGATCTATTAGCAGCGACTCTTCAGTGTGAAGTGATCTACTAGCAGTGACTCGTCAGTGTGAAGTGATCTACTAGCAGTGACTCGTCAGAGTGTGAAGTGATCTACTAGCAGCGACTCGTCAGAGTGTGAAGTGATCTATTAGCAGCGACTCTTCAGAGTGTGAAGTGATCTATTAGCAGCGACTCGTCAGTGTGAAGTGATCTACTAGCAGTGACTCGTCAGAGTGTGAAGTGATCTACTAGCAGCGACTCGTCAGAGTGTGAAGTGATCTATTAGCAGCGACTCTTCAGTGTGAAATGATCTATTAGCAGCGACTCGTCAGTGTGAAGTGATCTACTAGCAGTGACTCGTCAGAGTGTGAAGTGATCTATTAGCAGCGACTCTTCAGTGTGAAGTGATCTATTAGCAGCGACTCGTCAAAGTGTGAAGTGATCTACTAGCAGTGACTCGTCAGAGTGTGAAGTGATCTATTAGCAGCGACTCTTCAGTGTGAAGTGATCTATTAGCAGCGACTCTTCAGAGTGTGAAGTGATCTATTAGCAGCGACTCTTCAGAGTGTGAAGTGATCTACTAGCAGCGACTCGTCAGAGTGTGAAGTGATCTACTAGCAGCGACTCGTCAGTGTGAAGTGATCTACTAGCAGTGACTCGTCAGAGTGTGAAGTGATCTATTAGCAGCGACTCTTCAGTGTGAAGTGATCTATTAGCAGCGACTCGTCAGTGTGAAGTGATCTACTAGCAGTGACTCGTCAGAGTGTGAAGTGATCTATTAGCAGTGACTCTTCAGAGTGTGAAGTGATCTACTAGCAGTGACTCGTCAGAGTGTGAAGTGATCTATTAACAGCGACTCTTCAGAGTGTGAAGTGATCTACTAGCAGTGACTCGTCAGAGTGTGAAGTGATCTATTAGCAGCGACTCGTCAGTGTGAAGTGATCTACTAGCAGTGACTCGTCAGAGTGTGAAGTGATCTATTAGCAGCGACTCTTCAGAGTGTGAAGTGATCTATTAGCAGCGACTCGTCAGTGTGAAGTGATCTACTAGCAGTGACTCGTCAGAGTGTGAAGTGATCTACTAGCAGCGACTCGTCAGAGTGTGAAGTGATCTATTAGCAGCGACTCTTCAGTGTGAAATGATCTATTAGCAGCGACTCGTCAGTGTGAAGTGATCTACTAGCAGTGACTCGTCAGAGTGTGAAGTGATCTATTAGCAGCGACTCTTCAGTGTGAAGTGATCTATTAGCAGCGACTCGTCAAAGTGTGAAGTGATCTACTAGCAGTGACTCGTCAGAGTGTGAAGTGATCTATTAGCAGCGACTCTTCAGTGTGAAGTGATCTATTAGCAGCGACTCTTCAGAGTGTGAAGTGATCTATTAGCAGCGACTCTTCAGAGTGTGAAGTGATCTACTAGCAGCGACTCGTCAGAGTGTGAAGTGATCTACTAGCAGCGACTCGTCAGTGTGAAGTGATCTACTAGCAGTGACTCGTCAGAGTGTGAAGTGATCTATTAGCAGCGACTCTTCAGTGTGAAGTGATCTACTAGCAGTGACTCGTCAGTGTGAAGTGATCTACTAGCAGTGACTCGTCAGAGTGTGAAGTGATCTACTAGCAGCGACTCGTCAGAGTGTGAAGTGATCTATTAGCAGCGACTCTTCAGAGTGTGAAGTGATCTATTAGCAGCGACTCGTCAGTGTGAAGTGATCTACTAGCAGTGACTCGTCAGAGTGTGAAGTGATCTACTAGCAGCGACTCGTCAGAGTGTGAAGTGATCTATTAGCAGCGACTCTTCAGTGTGAAATGATCTATTAGCAGCGACTCGTCAGTGTGAAGTGATCTACTAGCAGTGACTCGTCAGAGTGTGAAGTGATCTATTTGCAGCGACTCTTCAGTGTGAAGTGATCTATTAGCAGCGACTCTTCAGAGTGTGAAGTGATCTACTAGCAGCGACTCGTCAGAGTGTGAAGTGATCTACTAGCAGCGACTCGTCAGTGTGAAGTGATCTACTAGCAGTGACTCGTCAGAGTGTGAAGTGATCTATTAGCAGCGACTCTTCAGTGTGAAGTGATCTACTAGCAGTGACTCGTCAGTGTGAAGTGATCTACTAGCAGTGACTCGTCAGAGTGTGAAGTGATCTACTAGCAGCGACTCGTCAGAGTGTGAAGTGATCTATTAGCAGCGACTCTTCAGAGTGTGAAGTGATCTATTAGCAGCGACTCGTCAGTGTGAAGTGATCTACTAGCAGTGACTCGTCAGAGTGTGAAGTGATCTACTAGCAGCGACTCGTCAGAGTGTGAAGTGATCTATTAGCAGCGACTCTTCAGTGTGAAATGATCTATTAGCAGCGACTCGTCAGTGTGAAGTGATCTACTAGCAGTGACTCGTCAGAGTGTGAAGTGATCTATTAGCAGCGACTCTTCAGTGTGAAGTGATCTATTAGCAGCGACTCGTCAAAGTGTGAAGTGATCTACTAGCAGTGACTCGTCAGAGTGTGAAGTGATCTATTAGCAGCGACTCTTCAGTGTGAAGTGATCTATTAGCAGCGACTCTTCAGAGTGTGAAGTGATCTATTAGCAGCGACTCTTCAGAGTGTGAAATGATCTACTAGCAGCGACTCGTCAGAGTGTGAAGTGATCTACTAGCAGCGACTCGTCAGTGTGAAGTGATCTACTAGCAGTGACTCGTCAGAGTGTGAAGTGATCTATTAGCAGCGACTCTTCAGTGTGAAGTGATCTATTAGCAGCGACTCGTCAGTGTGAAGTGATCTACTAGCAGTGACTCGTCAGAGTGTGAAGTGATCTATTAGCAGTGACTCTTCAGAGTGTGAAGTGATCTACTAGCAGTGACTCGTCAGAGTGTGAAGTGATCTATTAACAGCGACTCTTCAGAGTGTGAAGTGATCTACTAGCAGTGACTCGTCAGAGTGTGAAGTGATCTATTAGCAGCGACTCATCAGTGTGAAGTGATCTATTAGCAGCGACTCTTCAGAGTGTGAAGTGATCTATTAGCAGCGACTCGTCAGTGTGAAGTGATCTACTAGCAGTGACTCGTCAGAGTGTGAAGTGATCTACTAGCAGCGACTCGTCAGAGTGTGAAGTGATCTATTAGCAGCGACTCTTCAGTGTGAAATGATCTATTAGCAGCGACTCGTCAGTGTGAAGTGATCTACTAGCAGTGACTCGTCAGAGTGTGAAGTGATCTATTAGCAGCGACTCTTCAGTGTGAAGTGATCTATTAGCAGCGACTCGTCAAAGTGTGAAGTGATCTACTAGCAGTGACTCGTCAGAGTGTGAAGTGATCTATTAGCAGCGACTCTTCAGTGTGAAGTGATCTATTAGCAGCGACTCTTCAGAGTGTGAAGTGATCTATTAGCAGCGACTCTTCAGAGTGTGAAGTGATCTACTAGCAGCGACTCGTCAGAGTGTGAAGTGATCTACTAGCAGCGACTCGTCAGTGTGAAGTGATCTACTAGCAGTGACTCGTCAGAGTGTGAAGTGATCTATTAGCAGCGACTCTTCAGTGTGAAGTGATCTACTAGCAGTGACTCGTCAGTGTGAAGTGATCTACTAGCAGTGACTCGTCAGAGTGTGAAGTGATCTACTAGCAGCGACTCGTCAGAGTGTGAAGTGATCTATTAGCAGCGACTCTTCAGAGTGTGAAGTGATCTATTAGCAGCGACTCGTCAGTGTGAAGTGATCTACTAGCAGTGACTCGTCAGAGTGTGAAGTGATCTACTAGCAGCGACTCGTCAGAGTGTGAAGTGATCTATTAGCAGCGACTCTTCAGTGTGAAATGATCTATTAGCAGCGACTCGTCAGTGTGAAGTGATCTACTAGCAGTGACTCGTCAGAGTGTGAAGTGATCTATTTGCAGCGACTCTTCAGTGTGAAGTGATCTATTAGCAGCGACTCGTCAAAGTGTGAAGTGATCTACTAGCAGTGACTCGTCAGAGTGTGAAGTGATCTATTAGCAGCGACTCTTCAGTGTGAAGTGATCTATTAGCAGCGACTCTTCAGAGTGTGAAGTGATCTATTAGCAGCGACTCTTCAGAGTGTGAAGTGATCTACTAGCAGCGACTCGTCAGAGTGTGAAGTGATCTACTAGCAGCGACTCGTCAGTGTGAAGTGATCTACTAGCAGTGACTCGTCAGAGTGTGAAGTGATCTATTAGCAGCGACTCTTCAGTGTGAAGTGATCTACTAGCAGTGACTCGTCAGTGTGAAGTGATCTACTAGCAGTGACTCGTCAGAGTGTGAAGTGATCTACTAGCAGCGACTCGTCAGAGTGTGAAGTGATCTATTAGCAGCGACTCTTCAGAGTGTGAAGTGATCTATTAGCAGCGACTCGTCAGTGTGAAGTGATCTACTAGCAGTGACTCGTCAGAGTGTGAAGTGATCTACTAGCAGCGACTCGTCAGAGTGTGAAGTGATCTATTAGCAGCGACTCTTCAGTGTGAAATGATCTATTAGCAGCGACTCGTCAGTGTGAAGTGATCTACTAGCAGTGACTCGTCAGAGTGTGAAGTGATCTATTAGCAGCGACTCTTCAGTGTGAAGTGATCTATTAGCAGCGACTCGTCAAAGTGTGAAGTGATCTACTAGCAGTGACTCGTCAGAGTGTGAAGTGATCTATTAGCAGCGACTCTTCAGTGTGAAGTGATCTATTAGCAGCGACTCTTCAGAGTGTGAAGTGATCTATTAGCAGCGACTCTTCAGAGTGTGAAGTGATCTACTAGCAGCGACTCGTCAGAGTGTGAAGTGATCTACTAGCAGCGACTCGTCAGTGTGAAGTGATCTACTAGCAGTGACTCGTCAGAGTGTGAAGTGATCTATTAGCAGCGACTCTTCAGTGTGAAGTGATCTATTAGCAGCGACTCGTCAGTGTGAAGTGATCTACTAGCAGTGACTCGTCAGAGTGTGAAGTGATCTATTAGCAGTGACTCTTCAGAGTGTGAAGTGATCTACTAGCAGTGACTCGTCAGAGTGTGAAGTGATCTATTAACAGCGACTCTTCAGAGTGTGAAGTGATCTACTAGCAGTGACTCGTCAGAGTGTGAAGTGATCTATTAGCAGCGACTCGTCAGTGTGAAGTGATCTACTAGCAGTGACTCGTCAGAGTGTGAAGTGATCTATTAGCAGCGACTCTTCAGAGTGTGAAGTGATCTATTAGCAGCGACTCGTCAGTGTGAAGTGATCTACTAGCAGTGACTCGTCAGAGTGTGAAGTGATCTACTAGCAGCGACTCGTCAGAGTGTGAAGTGATCTATTAGCAGCGACTCTTCAGTGTGAAATGATCTATTAGCAGCGACTCGTCAGTGTGAAGTGATCTACTAGCAGTGACTCGTCAGAGTGTGAAGTGATCTATTAGCAGCGACTCTTCAGTGTGAAGTGATCTATTAGCAGCGACTCGTCAAAGTGTGAAGTGATCTACTAGCAGTGACTCGTCAGAGTGTGAAGTGATCTATTAGCAGCGACTCTTCAGTGTGAAGTGATCTATTAGCAGCGACTCTTCAGAGTGTGAAGTGATCTATTAGCAGCGACTCTTCAGAGTGTGAAGTGATCTACTAGCAGCGACTCGTCAGAGTGTGAAGTGATCTACTAGCAGCGACTCGTCAGTGTGAAGTGATCTACTAGCAGTGACTCGTCAGAGTGTGAAGTGATCTATTAGCAGCGACTCTTCAGTGTGAAGTGATCTACTAGCAGTGACTCGTCAGTGTGAAGTGATCTACTAGCAGTGACTCGTCAGAGTGTGAAGTGATCTACTAGCAGCGACTCGTCAGAGTGTGAAGTGATCTATTAGCAGCGACTCTTCAGAGTGTGAAGTGATCTATTAGCAGCGACTCGTCAGTGTGAAGTGATCTACTAGCAGTGACTCGTCAGAGTGTGAAGTGATCTACTAGCAGCGACTCGTCAGAGTGTGAAGTGATCTATTAGCAGCGACTCTTCAGTGTGAAATGATCTATTAGCAGCGACTCTTCAGTGTGAAGTGATCTATTAGCAGCGACTCTTCAGAGTGTGAAGTGATCTATTAGCAGCGACTCTTCAGAGTGTGAAGTGATCTACTAGCAGCGACTCGTCAGAGTGTGAAGTGATCTACTAGCAGCGACTCGTCAGTGTGAAGTGATCTACTAGCAGTGACTCGTCAGAGTGTGAAGTGATCTATTAGCAGCGACTCTTCAGTGTGAAGTGATCTACTAGCAGTGACTCGTCAGTGTGAAGTGATCTACTAGCAGTGACTCGTCAGAGTGTGAAGTGATCTACTAGCAGCGACTCGTCAGAGTGTGAAGTGATCTATTAGCAGCGACTCTTCAGAGTGTGAAGTGATCTATTAGCAGCGACTCGTCAGTGTGAAGTGATCTACTAGCAGTGACTCGTCAGAGTGTGAAGTGATCTACTAGCAGCGACTCGTCAGAGTGTGAAGTGATCTATTAGCAGCGACTCTTCAGTGTGAAATGATCTATTAGCAGCGACTCGTCAGTGTGAAGTGATCTACTAGCAGTGACTCGTCAGAGTGTGAAGTGATCTATTAGCAGCGACTCTTCAGTGTGAAGTGATCTATTAGCAGCGACTCGTCAAAGTGTGAAGTGATCTACTAGCAGTGACTCGTCAGAGTGTGAAGTGATCTATTAGCAGCGACTCTTCAGTGTGAAGTGATCTATTAGCAGCGACTCTTCAGAGTGTGAAGTGATCTATTAGCAGCGACTCTTCAGAGTGTGAAGTGATCTACTAGCAGCGACTCGTCAGAGTGTGAAGTGATCTACTAGCAGCGACTCGTCAGTGTGAAGTGATCTACTAGCAGTGACTCGTCAGAGTGTGAAGTGATCTATTAGCAGCGACTCTTCAGTGTGAAGTGATCTATTAGCAGCGACTCGTCAGTGTGAAGTGATCTACTAGCAGTGACTCGTCAGAGTGTGAAGTGATCTATTAGCAGTGACTCTTCAGAGTGTGAAGTGATCTACTAGCAGTGACTCGTCAGAGTGTGAAGTGATCTATTAACAGCGACTCTTCAGAGTGTGAAGTGATCTACTAGCAGTGACTCGTCAGAGTGTGAAGTGATCTATTAGCAGCGACTCGTCAGTGTGAAGTGATCTACTAGCAGTGACTCGTCAGAGTGTGAAGTGATCTATTAGCAGCGACTCTTCAGAGTGTGAAGTGATCTATTAGCAGCGACTCGTCAGTGTGAAGTGATCTACTAGCAGTGACTCGTCAGAGTGTGAAGTGATCTACTAGCAGCGACTCGTCAGAGTGTGAAGTGATCTATTAGCAGCGACTCTTCAGTGTGAAATGATCTATTAGCAGCGACTCGTCAGTGTGAAGTGATCTACTAGCAGTGACTCGTCAGAGTGTGAAGTGATCTATTAGCAGCGACTCTTCAGTGTGAAGTGATCTATTAGCAGCGACTCGTCAAAGTGTGAAGTGATCTACTAGCAGTGACTCGTCAGAGTGTGAAGTGATCTATTAGCAGCGACTCTTCAGTGTGAAGTGATCTATTAGCAGCGACTCTTCAGAGTGTGAAGTGATCTATTAGCAGCGACTCTTCAGAGTGTGAAGTGATCTACTAGCAGCGACTCGTCAGAGTGTGAAGTGATCTACTAGCAGCGACTCGTCAGTGTGAAGTGATCTACTAGCAGTGACTCGTCAGAGTGTGAAGTGATCTATTAGCAGCGACTCTTCAGTGTGAAGTGATCTACTAGCAGTGACTCGTCAGTGTGAAGTGATCTACTAGCAGTGACTCGTCAGAGTGTGAAGTGATCTACTAGCAGCGACTCGTCAGAGTGTGAAGTGATCTATTAGCAGCGACTCTTCAGAGTGTGAAGTGATCTATTAGCAGCGACTCGTCAGTGTGAAGTGATCTACTAGCAGTGACTCGTCAGAGTGTGAAGTGATCTACTAGCAGCGACTCGTCAGAGTGTGAAGTGATCTATTAGCAGCGACTCTTCAGTGTGAAATGATCTATTAGCAGCGACTCGTCAGTGTGAAGTGATCTACTAGCAGTGACTCGTCAGAGTGTGAAGTGATCTATTTGCAGCGACTCTTCAGTGTGAAGTGATCTATTAGCAGCGACTCTTCAGAGTGTGAAGTGATCTACTAGCAGCGACTCGTCAGAGTGTGAAGTGATCTACTAGCAGCGACTCGTCAGTGTGAAGTGATCTACTAGCAGTGACTCGTCAGAGTGTGAAGTGATCTATTAGCAGCGACTCTTCAGTGTGAAGTGATCTACTAGCAGTGACTCGTCAGTGTGAAGTGATCTACTAGCAGTGACTCGTCAGAGTGTGAAGTGATCTACTAGCAGCGACTCGTCAGAGTGTGAAGTGATCTATTAGCAGCGACTCTTCAGAGTGTGAAGTGATCTATTAGCAGCGACTCGTCAGTGTGAAGTGATCTACTAGCAGTGACTCGTCAGAGTGTGAAGTGATCTACTAGCAGCGACTCGTCAGAGTGTGAAGTGATCTATTAGCAGCGACTCTTCAGTGTGAAATGATCTATTAGCAGCGACTCGTCAGTGTGAAGTGATCTACTAGCAGTGACTCGTCAGAGTGTGAAGTGATCTATTAGCAGCGACTCTTCAGTGTGAAGTGATCTATTAGCAGCGACTCGTCAAAGTGTGAAGTGATCTACTAGCAGTGACTCGTCAGAGTGTGAAGTGATCTATTAGCAGCGACTCTTCAGTGTGAAGTGATCTATTAGCAGCGACTCTTCAGAGTGTGAAGTGATCTATTAGCAGCGACTCTTCAGAGTGTGAAATGATCTACTAGCAGCGACTCGTCAGAGTGTGAAGTGATCTACTAGCAGCGACTCGTCAGTGTGAAGTGATCTACTAGCAGTGACTCGTCAGAGTGTGAAGTGATCTATTAGCAGCGACTCTTCAGTGTGAAGTGATCTATTAGCAGCGACTCGTCAGTGTGAAGTGATCTACTAGCAGTGACTCGTCAGAGTGTGAAGTGATCTATTAGCAGTGACTCTTCAGAGTGTGAAGTGATCTACTAGCAGTGACTCGTCAGAGTGTGAAGTGATCTATTAACAGCGACTCTTCAGAGTGTGAAGTGATCTACTAGCAGTGACTCGTCAGAGTGTGAAGTGATCTATTAGCAGCGACTCATCAGTGTGAAGTGATCTACTAGCAGTGACTCGTCAGAGTGTGAAGTGATCTATTAGCAGCGACTCTTCAGAGTGTGAAGTGATCTATTAGCAGCGACTCGTCAGTGTGAAGTGATCTACTAGCAGTGACTCGTCAGAGTGTGAAGTGATCTACTAGCAGCGACTCGTCAGAGTGTGAAGTGATCTATTAGCAGCGACTCTTCAGTGTGAAATGATCTATTAGCAGCGACTCGTCAGTGTGAAGTGATCTACTAGCAGTGACTCGTCAGAGTGTGAAGTGATCTATTAGCAGCGACTCTTCAGTGTGAAGTGATCTATTAGCAGCGACTCGTCAAAGTGTGAAGTGATCTACTAGCAGTGACTCGTCAGAGTGTGAAGTGATCTATTAGCAGCGACTCTTCAGTGTGAAGTGATCTATTAGCAGCGACTCTTCAGAGTGTGAAGTGATCTATTAGCAGCGACTCTTCAGAGTGTGAAGTGATCTACTAGCAGCGACTCGTCAGAGTGTGAAGTGATCTACTAGCAGCGACTCGTCAGTGTGAAGTGATCTACTAGCAGTGACTCGTCAGAGTGTGAAGTGATCTATTAGCAGCGACTCTTCAGTGTGAAGTGATCTACTAGCAGTGACTCGTCAGTGTGAAGTGATCTACTAGCAGTGACTCGTCAGAGTGTGAAGTGATCTACTAGCAGCGACTCGTCAGAGTGTGAAGTGATCTATTAGCAGCGACTCTTCAGAGTGTGAAGTGATCTATTAGCAGCGACTCGTCAGTGTGAAGTGATCTACTAGCAGTGACTCGTCAGAGTGTGAAGTGATCTACTAGCAGCGACTCGTCAGAGTGTGAAGTGATCTATTAGCAGCGACTCTTCAGTGTGAAATGATCTATTAGCAGCGACTCGTCAGTGTGAAGTGATCTACTAGCAGTGACTCGTCAGAGTGTGAAGTGATCTATTTGCAGCGACTCTTCAGTGTGAAGTGATCTATTAGCAGCGACTCGTCAAAGTGTGAAGTGATCTACTAGCAGTGACTCGTCAGAGTGTGAAGTGATCTATTAGCAGCGACTCTTCAGTGTGAAGTGATCTATTAGCAGCGACTCTTCAGAGTGTGAAGTGATCTATTAGCAGCGACTCTTCAGAGTGTGAAGTGATCTACTAGCAGCGACTCGTCAGAGTGTGAAGTGATCTACTAGCAGCGACTCGTCAGTGTGAAGTGATCTACTAGCAGTGACTCGTCAGAGTGTGAAGTGATCTATTAGCAGCGACTCTTCAGTGTGAAGTGATCTACTAGCAGTGACTCGTCAGTGTGAAGTGATCTACTAGCAGTGACTCGTCAGAGTGTGAAGTGATCTACTAGCAGCGACTCGTCAGAGTGTGAAGTGATCTATTAGCAGCGACTCTTCAGTGTGAAGTGATCTATTATCAGCGACTCGTCAGTGTGAAGTGATCTACTAGCAGTGACTCGTCAGAGTGTGAAGTGATCTATTAGCAGCGACTCTTCAGTGTGAAGTGATCTATTAGCAGCGACTCGTCAGAGTGTGAAGTGATCTATTAGCAGCGACTCTTCAGTGTGAAGTAATCTATTAGCAGCGACTCGTCAGTGTGAAGTGATCTACTAGCAGTGACTCGTCAGAGTGTGAAGTGATCTATTAGCAGCGACTCTTCAGAGTGTGAAGTGATCTACTAGCAGTGACTCGTCAGAGTGTGAAGTGATCTATTAGCAGCGACTCTTCAGAGTGTGAAGTGATCTACTAGCAGTGACTCGTCAGAGTGTGAAGTGATCTATTAGCAGCGACTCTTCAGAGTGTGAAGTGATCTACTAGCAGTGACTCGTCAGAGTGTGAAGTGATCTATTAGCAGCGACTCTTCAGAGTGTGAAGTGATCTACTAGCAGTGACTCGTCAGAGTGTGAAGTGATCTATTAGCAGCGACTCGTCAGTGTGAAGTGATCTACTAGCAGTGACTCGTCAGAGTGTGAAGTGATCTATTAGCAGCGACTCTTCAGAGTGTGAAGTGATCTACTAGCAGTGACTCGTCAGAGTGTGAAGTGATCTATTAGCAGCGACTCTTCAGAGTGTGAAGTGATCTATTAGCAGCGACTCGAGCTGTGACTCTGACTGTAACAAGGTGGATGGTTCAGAAACAGCAATTACAGTTAGAGGACGTTGGGATGAACGTTGGAGGTAAGACTGAGCAGTGAGTGTAGCTGGTGTCAGGGCATGGGGGGGCTGATGCAGGATCACAGCAGTGTGTGTAACATTAGGCTCTCAAACAGCTGAATTAGGATTCTGGGCTTCACACAGGGAACGGGGTGCTGTGGTATTCATCCCGACGTCTACTTACTGACAGTGGAGACGGCCGCAGAGCGTTGGAGCTCCAGGCCTGAGTGCAGTTGGCTTGCCCGCTGCCAGGAGCCTGTCCTGGGGCGGGGGGCGGGGCTTGGCCCGGGGCGGGGGCTAGTGCTAAGGAGGCGGCAGGCCCGACGCCGGGGGCCTGATTTGGGCCTGGACAAGGCTGGGAGCCCTGTGATGTGTGGGTGTGGAGGGAAGAGACCCAGGAGGAAAAACAGGGAACCGAAGGGTGGAGCAAAGAATTGTGGGAGATTGAAAGAGAAGGTGAAGGAAGGAATCGAGGAAAGGTCCGAGGTACAAGTAGAAAGAGGTACATAAAGGAGATAAGAGTCAGATTAAAGCAACTAAAAGGAGATGGAAAATATTCTAAACTACAAGCAGATGTAATTAAATATTTGGATTAGTCTTGTCTAAACTATAAAGACACAACAAGTACCAGTAGCAGCTGTTAAAGAGGAGATATTTCTTTAAAAGAAATAGAAAATTAAAATCTGTAGAGCGTCTTCTCTTTGTGCGTTTTCTCACCTGTGTGAAAATGAGGGTCTCTGAGTTGCGGCTGTCCAGGCTGAGGACGAAGCGGATCGACTGAAAGAGTTCCTGGACGCTGGTGCGAAACTGCTCCTCCTCCATACCACAAGTAGCCCGAGAGTAAAGGATCCGAGACTGGATGATGAACTTAAACAGATACTCCAAGGCCTGAGGGGGGACGTCAGTTTGTGTGAGAGACAGAAATGAGGGAGAATCAAAGAGGGAGACAAAACAATAAGAAAAAATATAAATATTTAATTTACAAATAAACATCCCCAACATAAGTTTTCATTCTCTTATTCACTGTTTCTATCTTCCTCATTTCATTCCAGGAAGACACAAAAAGTTCAAAAATGTATCAGAAAAATTGGACATATATCCATTATAGACACGTTCAAGAGTGAAATGTTCAAATTTGATCAAACAAAAAGTGCAGTAAAGTCTCATTTCTACTATCTTGTATTTATTGGACACCATCAATATATTTTAATTGTAAATGTTCATTTTAATCTTATGTTGTTTTAACACAACTATCAATTAAAGTTACTCAACCGCTCAATGTCAAAATGTATGAGAAGAAATAATTACCTGTGAGTTAATTAAATGGTCAAATAGATTCAAACATGTCAGTGACGTTTGATTTTTCAAAAATAATAAAAAACAAAGAATGTCACCTAGATATGCCAATTTTCTTATACATTTGATATTTGTACAGTGCTTTACATATTAAATCCAAACAGAAAACACAAAATAAAAGCTGAGCAGAGAAGGAATTGTTCTTCACTTCCTAAAAGGGTGAATGAGTGCAAAGTTTGTACAAGACAGAGACAGACGGACACAAGCTGAAAGTCGTAAAATACGAATAACTAGAAATACTGCCTCACGGTTGTATGCCTCCAACAACCTTTCAAGATGCAGTTTCTGCAGTTTTTTTTTTTTTAATTGAAAGACAAGAGACATACATAACATAACAACAAGAGGAGGACAAGAACAGTGGGATAAAAGCCAGCAAACATCCTGTAGTCAGTCATGTTAGTGCACCTATATGCTGACATTCACGGTAAACGCATTTAAACGGCACAGATCGGGAGCGAGCGAAGGACTTTGAAAGTTAGCGGAAACATTAACGTGAGACAACATCCGGTTTCTTCAGATGAACATCCGGTTTTCAGAATAAGATGCCAACAAAGTATGAATTATATTCACATTAAGTATAAAACATGCTACCTGCATCTCGTGAACCAAATGTTATTGCCCTTTAGTTCATATAGCAGTACTTTCAAAATAAAAGTGCGCAATACACTACTTTTGAATTCATTATTGAACTTTGCCATAACAATGAGATTAATCGCGATTAAATATTTTAATCGTTGCCCAGCACTTATTAAAAGATATTACGGTTTTGTTTTTTGTCGTAATTAGCAAATTCATTCTTGAGTTATGGACAGAATCCTGGTCACAGTGATCCTGATCTTTGACCACCACATTATAATCAGGTCATCCTCGAGTCCAATCGGAATTCCCTCCAGATGTTCCAGAGATATACCTAAACCTAAAGACATATTCACCAGCGTGGAGGCGTAACGCTATCTTAGACCTGAACCCACAGCTGCAGCATGTGTCAAAACTATCCTCAATAATTCACACCGTCCACTTCTACATGACAGCGTGACCCATTTGAGACTGATGAATATTTCAAAGTGCTGAGCAGCGTTTGTCTGCTGAATGTGGGACATCCTCTACATCTGCTTTGCCTAAAACACTAATGCAGCTGTGAATGTGGTGCGAAATGTTGATGAAGACCTTTGGTTGATTCTTACATAAAACATTGTGCAGATGAATTATTTCATAGATTATCAGGGGAAGCATTGGAATATGAATCACATCTCTACATCTTCTTGTTGAAGGGAACAAAGGAAACCCTCTTCCAGAGGTAGACTGTGTTTGGTTGGATGGTTGCCGTATGAATGTTAAACGCCTTTAGGAGAATAAACTTCCCTTTCCTCTTCACCAACTGAAACATTTCAATGAAACATATTGGGAAAACAACATTGGATAAAAAGCCTAATGTGCAATGTTGTAACATATATAAATGTACTTGTTTTTTTCTGGCAGCTGGTGGTTGTATAATGTAAAGTGCAATGAGGGTGAAGGTGTTGTACTGTCCCCTAGTTATGTCCCAGTTTATGGGACCCTAATGAATGGACATCAACCACAAACACTATGTAGTAACTAGCAGCATTAACCCGAAACAGCTGCTGTTGTTTAACTCAGGTTAAAATAGTCAAACTCATCAGACGGAAGAAAGCGTGTGAAGCAAGAAGAAGTCGTTCATGACGTTTGTGGTGGACTCACAGCTCCATCAGTGGCTCTTACCCTCATTGCTTCCTGTATGTGGTCCTGTCGGACCACCTCTGCAGAGCGGTCCATGTACCACTTCAGACAGCGGATCAGCTCTCTGAAACAACGGTGGTAAGTTATTACACTTGAGAGTTTCTTTTCTTTTTCTTTTGCAGAAGAGACAATAGAGACCATTTCTCTCTATGTTATGTTTCAAAATATAATACCATCTCCTGCTAATATTATACAATAATGTAGTTATTTATGTGCATGTAATGTACTTGAGAGATTGAAGGGCAACACTTCAAACGGACAAAGAGCTCTGACATCAGGGGTGTTGGGAGGATTAAGGAAATTTAATTGAAGGGCAGAAAATGCCATTTTTGAGAAGAATCCATTGTTAAAGACACACACACACACACACACACACACACACACACACACACCTGCATAGCTTTTAAAGTGAGTGTATTCGAGGACAGTTGGGTGTAAAACACTCACTTGTAAGCCAAAGCGCCTGCAAAGTGCTTCTGGATATACGTGTCCATCACCGGCCTGAAGTGGTAATATTTACTGTCCCTGAGGAGGTTTATAATGAACACCTGAGAGAGAGAGACGTTAACATAATAATCAATGACTGGTTCACATTAAGCGTGACATGAATATAACATTGGCTTTGATGGCCCGGATCAGTGAGTCTGAGCCTTTTTACAGTGTAACTTAATGTTAGTTAACTAGCAATCAATCCAGTAGATTTGCACTCATAGTAATGTGATGCTGCCCTGAGACTGTACTGTTGAGATAAACCTTTTTAAATGTCTGTGTGTCTGTGTGTCTGACTGTGTGCAATATGCTGCAGAAATAAACCAACTGACTGAAGCGGACAACGTGTCACGTCTGTTATTGACTTTCGTTCACAGTTGCTTCTCTGTAGACGCACCAATGACTGGAACACCAGCGGTCCGTATTTGTCCGTGTTGTCGTCCAGGATGGAGAATAATGTGTCCAGAATATCTTGTAGAAACTGTCAAACACACACAGCGAGTGTTAATGCAGCATACAGACTTCTGCTCTTATCAGGTCTGACCGATGAAGGATTAAAGAAAGAAAGGAACAACAAACAATCCTTCACCCGAACAGGTACACAACTCTTCTGTATTTTGTGGATGTAGCATACAAACATCATCATATACTAACTAACTAACTCACTAACTAACTACTAACTAACTACGAACTAACTACTGACGGCGTGTGGGGGCTAATGGTCGAATTGTCAAGATAAATGTAAAAAGTAAAGTACAGTCTGCTGTCAAGTAAGAAAAAGTTCACATGAAAGTATTTCTCTTCAGTGTGTGAGACACTAAAGTTAGACGGCCGTCGTATTCTTGGATAACGACCGTCTCCAACTGGGTTTTTTATCAACCAGTGAACAGGAAGTGACCATATCTGGACTGAGGAGGAGTGACGTAGAGACGGCGTCTACGTCTCTGGTAGAGACCTGTCAATCACCGTGTAGCCCCGCCCTAAAGCATCCCCTGCTTTATGGTCTGTTTGACTCTAAATGGACCATAATGTACTAAATGAACATCATGCTGTATTGAAGAAGACTTGAAACTAGAGATTGAGACCATAAACTCATGTTTACAATGTTTACTGAGGTAATAAATCAAGAGGGAAGTAGAGTCATTTTCTCATAGACTTCTATACAACCAGAGGAGTCGCCCCCTGGTGGACAGCAGAGAGAATGCAGCTTTAACACATGGTGCGACCTCACCTTGACTATCTCCTCTCCGCTGACGTGTCTTAGCCGGCCAAGGATGTCCATGACCCGGTCCGGATGGGCCTTCCACTTCAGCAGAGCCAGGAGGTCCACTGGAAGACAACAGCAATGTCAACTGCCAGAAAAGACACAAACTACAACGTGATATGACACCAGAGAAGCACTGGATCAGACCTCCTATACTTCCTTAACAACACCAGGGTCCCGAATCCACACACCAACATAGATAACAGCAAAGCTTTACTTGTTCCTTAAGTGTGGAATCAGTCTCTGGAGAGCAGACTGCTGCTGGATCAGCTGCGTACCGTTCTGAGTGAGCTTGGTGGAGGAGAGCTGTGTGGAGATCCAGAAGGTCTCCTTGGCGCTGCGCTGGAAGATGAGGCTGGAGGGGATGCTGGGGCAGCTGTTGAAGTCCTCTTTGCAGCAGGGCAGGCCCAGGTAGAGGGCGTGGTTACTGAAGGTGGTGTTCTCATCGCACTGAGGACGAAGACAGGGACAGAGAGTGGAACATGTTACTATCAAGGATTCTAAAACGATCCCTCTCGCTCTGTGTCCCTACTGGTGACCTCACTAACCTCAAGAACATAACGGGAACACGATACAGATGCACATGTTAGGAAGGCTCACGGCCCAGAACCCTGTTATATTAACTTCTTCACTGCGGTTACTTATTGTAAATAATACTACATTTTGATAGTTTAAAACAATGCACAGAGATCTAAACGATTCATTTCACTTCACTATCACAACGGAACAACGTTCTATTCATGGGTATTTGTAGAAGTGTCTATATCAGTAATTTAGAATCTAACTGCACAGTTTGTGCAGAAACGTCCTTTAACACGTTAGTAAAAACCATCTACAGTCTGCGAGGACAAAGGTGTGGTGAAGGTCTGTGGTGAGCAGCGAGGAGGCAGGAAGCGAGCGGTAACACAACGAGGACGTCTCACCTTGTAAACGTAGAGTTCGTGGCTCTCGTCTGAAAGAGTGGTTCCATCCTCCCTCATCAGAGGACTGAAGGAGAAACCAAACAGCTTCTTCTCTCCTTTGTCCTTCGCTGTGGAGTCCAGACGAGACCGAACAGGGACAGAGAGACATGAACAGTTAGAGGAGGACGACACAGTGAGGTTAGTGGGAGGCTAACTGTCTCCTGGCTTTGCTTGCTTCAAGAGCTTGATGATGAAAACAAAGTGAGAAATTGGGTCGATAAGGCAGATATGACATATCAGCTGGTATTGATTTACATTTTACTCGTTAAATACTGTGAAGATAAATGAGACGATGTGGTTAAACTATTTATATCAAACTACCTCAGCAGCATCTTGTGTAGGAGCCAGGTGTAGCCTTTGTTATTTTTGTACACCTTTTTCGGTCACTTATGGTAATTGAGTCATGTGGTGTTGACATCAGCTGATCACAGTTTAGTTTTGTGAATGAAGGAGAGGGAGTGAGAGAGGGAGTCTTATTGTTGGTTTATTGCTGTTTAATCAACGCTGTTGACCTTTAGAACATTTTGAATGTGTGATTTTCAGCACAAGTTTGTTTTTCCTGCAAATAAAACGACAGAACTCAGCCACTGGATCTTTGAGTCATTGCAGGTTTTCCTCCTCTACTCAGCCTCTCGGTGACTAACCTTAAGTTTCAGATCGCCACCTATAGCAACCATGGTTACATTTAAATAATCATATCTTTGCTCAGAAGTCATTGGTCAGTAAGTTCTGCTAAAATGAAACAGATCAACAAGCATTAACACGAGCACAAAGCTGCATCCATCCCACACAGTAAGTCTTCTTCTCACGATGTAATTAACTCACGGCTCATTCTGTAATAAAGCGTCTGTAGATATGAAGGAGGGATCGTTAACCTCCAGCAGGTACTCACTGGAGCAGTGCCTGAACTCGAAGCGCAGGTGGGACCCTCTGAAGCGGTCGATGGGGATCGGTAGCTTGATGACTTCGCTCCATCGAGGGCTGTTGTTGTGGTAGAGAACGAAGGAGCGGTGCTCTGGAATGTGGGGTTCACCTGAACCCAGACTGATGCAGTCCTGCAGAGACGGGCACAGTGCTCGAGTCCTTTGCTTTACAATACAAACATCACAAGCAACATGAAAACATCTTCAGACATAAGAGACGCTGGCTTGAAAGAATTGGATTCAGGGTCAGAGTTCAGCAGCTTGATGGAGGCAGGAACAGACACTTCTTCTTCCTGTTGGTTGTTCTCAGAGAAGACAGGAAGTGGATTTCTGTTTCATGGCTCAGTATGGACTCATAGTCCTTCTTTTAGAAAAGAGTCCTAAAGCTCAGAATGAGTCAGGATGTTTCCACTTCCTGTCACCTGACTGATCGTCTGGTTTATGAAGGACTTGCTCATGGGTCAAGGACCGTCTCCTGTGTGTTGGTGGTGTTTCTAAAGGATGGAGGCAGCCCAGCTTCCCTACCTTCAGGATCTCTCCATCGGCGTACAGAACGTAAACGGTGACTTCGATGTTCTTCTGAACGCTCTTCCCTCCTCTCTCAAAGTCGCCTCGCTCCAGCGTCAGGTACAGGTCGTTACGGACGTCACCTGGAACATCAACAGACGCACAGATAAAAACCTCTCAGTCTGCTTCATGTCACACCTGAGAGATGCTATCAGGGCTCAACGTTAAGCTTCTTCTGAGGGTTGAACTCGCCGAGAGACAAACTTACTTTTCTAAAATAAATAAATAAATAAATAAATAGAAACAGAGATTGGAAAGTTTATCCTAAATAGCCGTGGTTATTTGCAGAAAAACACACAATTCTAATGATTAGGAAATAAATGATTGTATTTTTCTTTAAATATTTGCTTCGATAAATTCGATTAACATTATTATTTTACTGAAGTATAATAATGTTCTTAGAGCTCGTGTTAGAAGTTAAACAGCTCATAATTCATCTCTAATATCTATTTTATGTTCATGTGAAAACATCTCCTTCAAACTACTGGATTT
>NW_027466467.1:27500-40000 GCF_050575085.1 Anarhichas minor | reverse complement strand
TACGTGCTCAAAGCACAGAAACAGTTTGAAGAAGCAACTTTATCCAACATTCATCACACCGTTCATCTAATAGAGGATATCTGAGACGCTGACGCTGAAGAGGAGCCTCACAAACTAGCAGGATGTTCTGCAGAACTACAGGAGCTCACAGGTTCCTCTGGCTCACAGTGAAAGAACCTTTTATCTTCATGTTCTGATTCTGACGGCATGTTAAACCGTCACAGCTCATCTCTGCTCGCCGTCGTCCTCTTACACTGCTGCTCTAAGCTGCAGGTCTGTCCACTTGTGTCCAGATGCATTCTGGTCTACGGACGCTGATATCGCCTCATGGAAGTAAAGGAGACGTTCCAGAATAGTTCTGCATTTGGGATTTGTTCTGGAGATGTCAGGCTACCAAAGCAGCATCAGAGTCGTAATATTGGAACAACCTGAAGAGAAGAGCTCTGGTGGAACAGCTCACGCCACAGTAACGCACGTCACAGGTTTGATTCCCAGTCTCTGTCTCTACAACTGTCCCATCAACATGTAAAACCCTGAAGAAGACGCTCATCGTGCTGAAGAAGACGCTCATCGTGCTGAAGAAGACGCTCATCGTGCTGAAGAAGACGATCATCGTGCTGAAGAAGACGCTCATCGTGCTGAAGAAGACGATCATCGTGCTGAAGAAGACGCTCATCGTGCTGAAGAAGACGCTCATCGTGCTGACAAATGGAGTATTTTGCTTTGCAGAGACAGAAAGGATCGACTGAAATGAACTGATGTTTCAACACGACCTGCTTTATTCTAATCATGCATCGTGAGTGTGACACCGTCAGTAGATCAGTAGAGACAGACAGCAGCAGCTTCAACTCTTTGTCTCTTTACATCGTTTATTATTATCATCATCATCCGTCTGAATCACTGGAAACCTGCAGTGAGTCGTACATTCTAGACGCTGTGTTCATTGAATAATTCAGACTTTAATATGTTTCTATATTCACTGTTTGCTGCGTCGTCTTCAGGCTGATTCTACAACAGAACAGCAGCATCCTCACTGTCACCTTCCTCCTACAAGCACCTGCATCTTCATCACACCTTTCACATTTACACGTTACCGTGAAGAGCGCACACAGTCTGTCCACCTTCTCCGGATTCTTCGGTCCTCCGTTCTTGTTCAGTCGCACCATGAACTTCTCACTGAGACACAGAGATCAACGTAGTGAGACTCATTTGACCCAAAGTCTGGTGATCATGACTCATGTTTACATTTAGTTATCAAGTTCATTTGGTGTTTCCATCCGCTGGTTTGGAGGACACTACATGTCTGTAATCTACCAGCAAACAGAGTAGAAGAAGAAGTAGAGGCTGGTCATCTAACATGGAGAGCTAGTGGAGAATGAATAGATGTCCTCTCATGTATCATATAAATCACTGACGAGAGTTAAACCTTCTCTACGTAAAGCTAAAAAAAACAAGCAACATGCAAACTTTAAATCAGACAATCTGAGAGAAACATGAAAAGAAACAGAAATGATTCCTGAAGAAGTCGCTGCTCCTGCACGACTAAAGATGAAGGACACGAGTTCTCCTGAGACCAGCAGACACAAACATGAGAGACACAAGAGGAGACACTGAGGAGACACACTGAGGAGACACACTGAGGAGGCACAAGAGGAGACACTGAGGAGACACACTGAGGACTCTGGAGAAAGACACCAAGGAGAAGAGAGATCCAACGTCCTCTCAGGGATCCCCGTTTCCTCCTCTGCCTTGTTTCCTCTCCTTTTTCGTTTCCTCACCCTCTCCTCTCTCCTTTCCTCTCCTCACTGGTCTTCTCCCCCATCTCCTCTGCTCTTGTCTCCTGTCCACTCTCGTTTCTTCTCCTCTGGTATCTCTCTTGATTCCTTTCCTGTTTCCTCTCCTCCTTGTTTCTTCTCCTCTCCTATCTCGTTTCCTCCTCTGTCTCATTTCCTCTTCTCTTGTTTCCTTCCCCTTGTCCTCTCCTGTCTCATACTTTCCTCTTCTTTTGTCTCCTGTTACCTCACCTCTCCTCCCTTGTTTCCTCTCATGTTTCCTCGCTCCTCCTCCCTTGTTTCCTCTCCTCATGTTTCCTCTCTCCTCATCACTCTTCTTCTCTTTCCTCGCTCCTTATTTATCCTCTCTTGTTTCCTCTACTGCCCTCTGTCGTTTCCTCTCCTCTCCTTGTTTCCTTGCTCGTTTCCTCTCCTCTCCCATTGAAGTGTCTCAGAGGAGCAGGTCTTGTCATTACATTCTAATGCTGAGTCAGACTAGACATTCAAAACCAGCTGCCAAGCGTGTGTCTGTGTCTGTGTGTGTGTGTGTGTGTGTAGGTGTGTGTGTGTGTGTGTGTGTGTGTGTGTGTCTGTGTGTGTGTGTTAGAGGACTGAGTCTCTAGCTGGTTTGAAATTAAGAGACAGAGAGAAACAAAATGAACAAAAAGATGAGGGAGTGTTTGTTTAAGCCCTCTCAGTTTCCTGTAGGAAACAATTTCCTCTTTCTCTTTGATCTCATACACACACACACACAGACACACACACACACACACACACACACACACACACACACACACACACACACACACACACACACACACACACACACACACACACACACACAAACACACACACACACACACACACACACACACATGCCATAACAGTTGGCCTACATCAACCTCATTATTGAGATTAGTAATTCCTTAACCGTTAACATTGTGATTACTCCACTAATGCATAATTAATGTGAATCATTATGAGGTCATGTTTTATTCACAGCTGCTCTGTGCGGACGCTAGAGAGAGAGAGAGAGAGAGAGAGAGAGAGAGAGAGAGAGAGAGAGAGAGAGAGAGAGAGAGAGAGAGAGTGTTCAGGTACTCTGTTCACTACCTGTTCAGTTACTCTGTTCACTACCTGTTCAGGTACTCTGTTCACTACCTGTTCAGGTACTCTGTTCACTACCTGTTCAGGTACTCTGTTCACTACCTGTTCAGGTACTCTGTTCACTACCTGTTCAGGTACTCTGTTCACTACCTGTTCAGGTACTCTGTTCACTACCTGTTCAGGTACTCTGTTCTCTACCTGTTCAGGTACTCTGTTCACTACCTGTTCAGGTACTCTGTTCACTACCTGCTCAGGTACTCTGTTCTCTACCTGTTCAGGTACTCTGTTCACTACCTGTTCAGGTACTCTGTTCTCTACCTGCTCAGGTACTCTGTTCTCTACCTGCTCAGGTACTCTGTTCACTACCTGCTCAGGTACTCTGTTCACTACCTGCTCAGGTACTCTGTTCACTACCTGTTCAGGTACTCTGTTCACTACCTGTTCAGGTACTCTGTTCACTACCTGTTCAGGTACTCTGTTCTCTACCTGCTCAGGTACTCTGTTCTCTACCTGTTCAGGTACTCTGTTCTCTACCTGCTCAGGTACTCTGTTCTCTACCTGCTCAGGTACTCTGTTCTCTACCTGTTCAGGTACTCTGTTCTCTACCTGCTCAGGTACTCTGTTCTCTACCTGCTCAGGTACTCTGTTCTCTACCTGTTCAGGTACTCTGTTCTCTACCTGCTCAGGTACTCTGTTCTCTACCTGTTCAGGTACTCTGTTCTCTACCTGCTCAGGTACTCTGTTCTCTACCTGCTCAGGTACTCTGTTCTCTACCTGCTCAGGTACTCTGTTCACTACCTGTTCAGGTACTCTGTTCTCTACCTGCTCAGGTACTCTGTTCTCTACCTGCTCAGGTACTCTGTTCACTACCTGTTCAGGTACTCTGTTCACTACCTGTTCAGGTACTCTGTTCACTACCTGTTCAGGTACTCTGTTCTCTACCTGATCAGGTACTCTGTTCTCTACCTGCTCAGGTACTCTGTTCACTACCTGTTCAGGTACTCTGTTCTCTACCTGATCAGGTACTCTGTTCACTACCTGTTCAGGTACTCTGTTCACTACCTGTTCAGGTACTCTGTTCTCTACCTGTTCAGGTACATAAAGGAGCGTTTAGCAGCTAAAGAGACAGCTGTTTCCTTCAGGAGGTGATGGAGACCAGAAACAGAGCTTAAAGAGAGAACGTCCATCATGTGACACAGAAACAAAGACTCCTAAATGTATCAAAGTATTAGTTGTTAGAAGGTAAAGGTAACGTGTGTACCTGATAGTCTTCCCCTCCCTCAGGTCGTACAGAGAGAAGAAGATGTCGGTGTCTTCTCCGATGCTGTTGTAGGTGAAGCTCTTCAGGTTGACCAGTAGGTGGTGTGGTACTGGAACTCTGACCGGCTCCCCGTGACGCTGACGCGTACCGTCGCCCTGCAAACACACAACAAAACAAGTATTATGGGCCTTAAATCATAGAAGACAATAAACATATATTCACTGATTGTATACATTCTAAATATTGTCACAAATGTGTACTGAGGTAAAGGTAATGAAGTATTAATGATACAACAAAGTAAAAGTACAAACTGTGATTCTCTTAAAGAGCTGAAATGAATGTTACTAAAACTAAAGTATACTTGATTATTAAAGTACTACAAGTATTATGTGTTGCAGTATCTTTATGTTGTAGGTTTCAGATGAATGTAGTTGAAGTACATGTGAAGTAACAGTATATAAAATGTACTTCTACTAAGTGTACTGAATTATGTAGTACTTTACCTGAGTAGTACTCAGTTGAACACTGTGTCTGCTGGACAGATGCTGAGGAAGACAGAGAGACACAAAAGGTTACATCATCATGTTCTCTCCTCTCCTCCTCCACTTGATTCATCGTCTCATCCCCTCATTTCCTCCCTTTCCTTATTTCCTCTCCTCTATGTTTCCTTTTCTTTCTCCTAGTCTCCGATCCTCTCTCCGTTTCTTCTCCTCTCGTCCTTTCTTCCACTCACCTTCTCATTTATTCTCCTTGTCTCCTCTCCTCCCCTCCTCTCCTTGTTTCCTCACTACTCTTTTTGTCTCCTCTCCTCCCTGTATGTCCTCTCCTCCCCTCCTCTCCTTGTTTCCTCACTACTCTTTTTGTCTCCTCTTCTCCCTGTATGCTATTTAAAGCAGGACTGATGCAAAGAGACAGAACATCCAAGAGACAGAACATCAAAGAGACAGAACATCAAAGAGACAGAACATCCAAGAGACAGAACATCGTGTTTTAAGAAGAGAACTCCTGCTGGAGGTCTCCGTGTGCCTCACAGGTGATCTGTTACATCTGGTGAAAGATGTTCGAAAGCCTCGAGTTTGTCTTTTTGAGCGTCACCATCTTGGATTTTCTTTTACCCAGAAGTGACCATATTTGGGTGAGAGGGTGGAGCTTAAGAGGAGCGAGGCCCGGTACTGTTAGCATAGCAAACGCTAAGTTACCAGCTAACGCTAGCGCTAGATAGCTAGCATGGTTAGAAAGGTTCACGTTCTATTATCCTTTATCTTTGTTATTGTCATCTATATTCAAATTCAAATGATGAAGACATAACAAATTATATTTTTATTGATTAAATAAATTTAATAATTATTATTTTTAATGATGTATAATAATGTGCTTAGAGCTCGTGTTATGAAGTTAAACATCATAATTCATCTCTAATATCTATTTTATATTCATGTGAAAACATCTTCAAACTACTGGATTTATTCAAGTTTATCACCAAAACTACATTTTACAGATGACATGTGAACACATCATGATAATGTTATAATGTACCTTCAGCCAGTTCTCATGTTCACTGAGCAGAGCCTGAAGGCATCATAGTGTAACTGAAGTGAACCTCAGTTGGTTAGCCGTTAGCGGTGCTGCTAACGTTACTAGCTCTCCTCCTGTTGGTTAGCCGTTAGCGGTGCTGCTAACGTTACTAGCTCTCCTCCTGTTGGTTAGCCGTTAGCGGTGCTGCTAACGTTACTAGCTCTCCTCCTGTTGGTTAGCCGTTAGCGGTGCTGCTAACGTTACTAGCTCTCCTCCTGTTGGTTAGCCGTTAGCGGTGCTGCTAACGTTACTAGCTCTCCTCCTGTTGGTTAGCCGTTGGCGGTGCTGCTAACGTTACTAGCTCTCCTCCTATTGGTTCTTACCATCTTATACAGATCTGACACGCTTATCTGGTCTTCATCCACCATGTCAAACTCCTTTCTGGGCACCAGGTCCAGACCCAGGTGTCTGAGAGAGACACAAAGAAAGAGTCTTTTATATAACCTCCACAAAGCTTTTCCACAGACAGACAGACACACACACACACGGCCCTGCTTTGTTTTCTCCATTAATTTATGATAATTTTGTCTTTAAAAATGTCGAAAATAGTAAAAGCCCCTCCTAATAATCTCACAAATTAAAATAAAAGAAAGATTCAATTTAAAATAATGTTTCTATAAAAATGACTCACAATTATGCGACAAATAACTTAAATTTGACTCTTTTTCTCTGCTCTCTTGGCTTTGTAACGTTACGACTCCACTGATCGTTAGTTGGTTTAGTTCAACCTCCGCTCTGACGATCTGCTACGAGGATTAGAATGTGAATATCTGTTCTACTATTCTATTTCTATGGTAACACTTACTGATACTACTGAACATGCTCTAAATACTACAGTATGTCGTATTACTGCTACTATAACTATAATAATCATCATCATCTTCTTCATCTTCATCTTAAAAGCTCCAGTCAGACAGCTTCAAATAACCAGATACAGTCCTGGGACGATCTTTAATATCTCAGTATTAATATCTCGGTATTAATATCTCAGTACTAATATCTCAATATTAATATCTCAGTATTAATATCTCAGTACTAATATCTCAGTACGAATATCTCAATATTAATATCTCAGTATTAATATCTCAGTACTAATATCTCAGCACTAATATCTCAGTATTAATATCTCAGTACTAATATCTCAGTACTAATATCTCAGTATTAATATCTCAGTATTAATATCTCAGTACTAATATCTCAGTATTAATATCTCAGTACTAATATCTCAGTATTAATATCTCAGTACTAATATCTCAGTATTAATATCTCAGTATTAATATCTCAGTACTATCTCAGTATTAATATCTCAGTACTAATATCTCAGTATTAATATCTCAGTATTAATATCTCAGTACTAATATCTCAGTATTAATATCTCAGTATTAATATCGCAGTACTAATATCTCAGTACTAATAGCTCAGTACTAATAGCTCAGTACTAATATCTCAGTACTAATATCTCAGTATTAATATCTCAGTACTAATATCTCAGTACTAATATCTCAGTACTAATATCTCAGTACTAATATCTCAGTATTAATATCTCAGTACTAATATCTCAGTATTAATATCTCAGTATTAATATCTCAGTATTAATATCTCAGTACTAATATCTCAGTACTAATATCTCAGTATTAATATCTCAGTACTAATATCTCAGTACTATCTCAGTATTAATATATCAGTACTAATATCTCAGTATTAATATCTCAGTATTAATATCTCAGTACTAATATCTCAGTACTATCTCAGTATTAATATATCAGTACTAATATCTCAGTATTAATATCTCAGTACTAATATCTCAGTATTAATATCTCAGTATTAATATCTCAATCCCAAATCAACGGCCTCCATGGTGTACGGCTTCCTCCCATCACAGCTTCATCTTATGGAAACATCTCCACCTCCATGTGTTCTGTACTTACTGTGAATATTATATGTGCGTGTCTGTGTGTGTGCGTCTGTGTGTGTGCGTCTGTGTGTGTGCGTCTGTGTGTGTGCGTCTGTGTGTGATGTGTGTCTCACTCGTTGCCCCAGTCCAGTCTCACGGTGATGTGTCTCTTGACGTCTCGGCTCTGGTCCTGCGTCAGGTGACCAGACAGCAGCTGCCTCCTCAAGTCGATCAGCTCCATCATCACATGATGAACCTTGTAGAACAAATCCACCTTGTGTTTCTGATGGAGAGAGAGAGAGAGAGAGAGAGAGAGACAGAGAGAGAGAGAGAGAGAGAGAGAGAGAGGGAGTGAGGGGGAGAGAGAGAGAGACAGAAAGAGAGAGAGAGAGAGAGAGATTTGATTTTTAGAAAACCTTTATTTTCTTTGAACATGTTTCTTTATCATTTTAAACAGTTAAACAAATAAAGTCCAACAAACATAAATGTGTCTTTGATTGTCAGATCTGACTCTCACTGAGCTCCATCTTTGTCCACTTTGTGAACTATCTTCTTCAGTCTGAAGCCTTCCTGCTGAGTGAGACCTCCTCTGTCCTTGCTCCTCATGTGAGCTCTGGCAGAGCTGGAGAGCTTCTCTTTGTCAGAGAGGTAGTCCTCCACTTTGGCTCCTCTTACGTTCTTACTGCTCCTCAGATACTCCTTTATTATCTCCACGCTGTAGTCTCTAGAGCTCCTACAGCTGCCAGCACCGCGTTTAGAGGGCTCACTGTCAGCAGCAGCGCCCTCCTCCTGACTGGACTCAGAGTCCTCCTCGCAACTGGACTCAGAGTCCTCTTCCAGACTGGACTCACACTCTGCCGCTCCTCCACTTCCTTTCGTTGCCACTTTCTTTGCCTGTGAGCTTCCGCTGTCTCCTCTCTGTTTCCTCTTCAGCTGAGGGGCTTTGAGCTGCTCCTCGTCTGCTTCCATGTCCACCTCCCTACCTGTCTCCACCTGTCCTCCAGCACTCTCCCTCACCTGCTGGACCTCACTTGCCCCGTCCTTCCTCACCTCTTGTCCCCCACTTTCCCTCTCTTTTCTCACCTCCTGTACCCCACTTGTCCCCTCCTCCCTCACCTCCTGTGTCTCACTTGTCCCCTCCTCCCTCACCTCCTGTGTCTCACTTGTTTCCTCCACCCTAACCTCCTGTGTCTCACTTGTTTCCTCCTCCCTCACCTCCTGTGTCTCACTTGTTTCCTCCACCCTCACCTCCTGTGTCTCACTTGTTTCCTCCACCCTCACCTCCTGTGTCTCACTTGTTTCCTCCACCCTCACCTCCTGTGTCTCACTTGTTTCCTCCACCCTCACCTCCTGTAACCCGCTTGTCCCCTCCTCCCTGCTCTGTTGGACCCCATCTGGCCCGTCCTGTCCGTCTTGCTTGTCCCCTCTGCCCTCTTCAGTACCCATCTGGTTCTGGTTCTGGTTCTGGTCCTTATGAGAGCTGTTTTTCTCAGGACACGTTCTGCTCTGATGACCCACTTTTCCACAGCTGAAACATTTAAAGTCATCAGTTGTTGCATAGATCATGTAGTCAAAGTCGTCTACTCTCACATTGAACACTAGGTTGAGTCCCTTGCTCCTGTTGTTCGGGATCAAGAGCAGCTGTCTCCTGTGAGACACCACGTGCTTCAGGAGAGGAGACCTGCACCCAGAAGACACCTTCTTCACCCCAAACACTGTCCTCCCGTGTCTCGATAGTTCTCTGGTTATGTCTTCATCTCTGATGAACGGTGGGACGTTGGACACTGTTACCTTCACAGCCGGTGTGCAGAGAGGGTACACGGGGAAGACGTCATCGCCCACCTCGATCCCGTTGTCAATCACCACTTCCGCATTTCTGATGGTGTCTAAAAAGATGACCACGGCATTGTTCATTCGGGCAGCGGACTTCACGCTGCTGTGGCCAACAAGTTCTCGACTGCAACCACTCACAAAGACCCTAAAACCAGCTAAATGTTCACACAAACACCGTGAGATACACTATCACATCCAACGTTAACTAGTGACGGAGAAATACCGTAAAAATCAGTGTTAACCGCTCTCAGACACGCTCCGTCAACTCTGTGCTCCTTCCACTCAGAGAGAGAGAGAGAGATAAAAAATATATCATATACAAACTAAAGCAGCCCAGAGTAGACGACAGGTCAATGGTTTGGTCTTGACGAGCACACACACACACACACACACACACACACACACACACACACACACACACACTCTCTCCCTTTAGCTTCTAGTTCTATTATTAGCGCTCTAATGTCCCTACAGAGTTAAATGTCCATTCAGTTCATGACAGGACGCTATGAACACACACATACTCAGTATGTTACATGTGGCTAAACTGTGTCTCTCCCTGTGTCTTTACATATATACAGTATTTATACTGTATATATATATATAAACTCACATGATAAATGCTTTATCTTCTGTTGCAGGTAAAGATTTGTACCAAACCTCCAGTCAAACAGGACGAGTTATGAGAACACAGCGTGAACCACAGAGTGGAAAATCTCTTTTGTGTCGACTATTTGTGGATTTAGTCTCCCTCCCTCCTCCCTCCTTCCTCCCTCACTGCCTCTTTCCTCCCTCCTCCCTCCTCCCTCCTTCCTTCCTCCCTCACTGCCTCTTTCCTCCCTCCTCCCTCCCTCACTGCCTCTTTCCTCCCTCCTCCCTCCCTCCTCCTTCCTCCCTCCCTCACTGCCTCTTTCCTCCCTCCTCCTTCCTTCCTCCCTCACTGCCTCTTTCCCCAGCTTGAGTTAGTAATCACACCTTCACATCCTGCAGGAACCAATGCACAACACACACACTAACACCGTTTAACACATCTTCACCACTTCTGCACTATAAAAAGCAACCGAGTGAATCTCAGATGATGATGCTGTGTAGAAGCTGTTCTGCTTCATTGGGCCTCACACAGCGGCCCAGTGACATGGCAGGTCGGGATGTATCACCAAATGATATCTATTGGTTTTTGTGTGCAGGGACATGAATTCTCTGTTTTCTCATGTCGCTCAGGACAAAAATAATGTCAATGGAACGTCAATTAGGATCTTTATTTGTGGTGGAAACACCAAATAAATTCATTAGTGTGACTAAGCAACAGTCAGAGCAACGTGACGTTCTTTATAACATATAAGAGGACGACTAATGGTGGACGAGTCCAACAAACAGGACTTTAAACCAGGAGACTAGATGCATCGACACACAGAGGACACGTGTGTTCTGTACGTGTGTGTGTGTGTGTACGTGTGTGTGTGTGTGTGTGTGTGTGTGTGTACGTGTGTGTGTACGTGTGTACGTGTGTGTGTGTGTGTGTGTATGTGTGTGTACGTGTGTGTGTACGTGTGTGTGTGTGTACGTGTGTGTACGTGTGTGTGTGTGTGTGTACGTGTGTGTGTACGTGTGTACGTGTGTGTGTGTGTGTGTGTGTGTGTGTACGTGTGTGTGTACGTGTGTGTGTGTGTGTGTGTACGTGTGTGTGTGTGTGTGTGTGTGTACGTGTGTGTGTGTGTCACTCTCTGCTCTGCCGCCTCCGTCACCTCTTCAGGCTTCGATGCCTCTGAACATCAGTTTACTGAGAGTTCATCCCGTCTGTGTGTCTGAACACCGAAGGATCAGCCATGTGGCACTGAGTGATGGACCAACGTGTGTGTGTGTGTGTGTGTGTGTGTGTGTGTGTGTGTGCGTGTGTGTGTGTGTGAGAGAGAGTCTGCAGTGTTGGGGAGTAACTAGTTACGTAATTGAATTACAAAACAAATGTAATTCTAATCAGTTACTGAGAATAAATATGTGATGAAATGAAGGTTATTGATCAGAGTGTTGGTTAATCTAAACACCATCTCTCCCTTCACCCCTTCATCCTCACACAGCGTCCTGTACAGCAGCTGAACGAGGACGATGAGAGGATGGAAGAGGACAACCTGTCATGTGACACTTTGGTCTTTACGTCTCTTCAGAGAGCTGACTGACACATTTACATTTGGTTACACTGGTTGACTTATTCATTATACTCACTGCTGTGGAACTAATAATGAATGAATATCTCTTTACATTTATGTACACGAGGATATCCAGTAGAACCCTGTAGTGTGACAGAATCTGAATAGCTTTAAGATGATATAACTAAATACTAGAAGTAAGAACAGAGAGGTGAGCACCGGTGGAGGAAGTAGAGCGATGACAGAAACAGCCTCAGGAGATGCCTTTCTGTACAGTAGCATCTATAAGACTTTATTATGAGTAGAACCAAACATCTTCAGCTCGAGGCCCAAAGAAGAGGACGTTCTTCTCCAGCGTGTTACTGTAACACACAGCACAGTGAAGTCACGTCTGTCATCGAGAGTAAGAAATATCTTCATTACGAGTCCAGTTTTCATCGTTCATACTTGAATAGATTATTTGTTTCTATAACCTGTTGATGTGTCATCTGTCAGTCAGAGACGGTAACAGTATAATATATATAATAATATAAGTTATAGTGACGGTGAATAAAGAGGCTCAACTCAACGAAACAAAGACGGAAAACCTCGACACAAAGAGAGAAAATAAACCTGAGATACGGTGTAAAACAACATTCATGTTCGTCTTTCTGCCGATTGTGCGACGGCTTATTAAGGACGTTGTAGGTAATACAAATGAAATACAGTTATGGAGCCGGGGGAGAGAAGTGACTCTGAATGTCAGATTAAGGTCGCACATTTACAAGGAAAAAACAGAATTCAGTCACAGATTTACATGAAAAAATAACTTGGAAAATTTGTGTTTGTTTTGTCGTTTCACTTTGTAAAACGAATAAATCAAGCTCATCAAACACTGAGGGAGGAATATATGACATCATAGCAGATCTATCCTT
>NW_027466467.1:17500-25000 GCF_050575085.1 Anarhichas minor | reverse complement strand
TCCTTCTGCTAACGTGCTAATCAGTCTTGAGGTTAATGAGACACAACCTGCCCTTTGTTTCTCTGGTGATTATCAGCGATTCAACAGCGATTAAAGCCGAACTTTTATAATAAACAACCGGCTCTGTGGAGCTTCTGAACGCCAAGTCACGTCTCAGAAATAAGTGTTTATGAGGATCAGCTGACGTCACAGTCGGGTCCGTGTTTTTAGGAGTTAATGTTCATTAAAGACGAAGCCGCCGCTGCTGCAGATCACATCACTGGATCCTCTGGGCAGGCCGTTCTTCTTCTGTGGTTTCTTTGCATAGAGACACAGTTCACTTTACCTCAATGTATGTAACGCCACACATTAGACCGTCTCTGTTTATTATAGAAAACTTTATTCATACAAGACGTGTAGCTCCAAGTGCTTTACAATACAAATATAAATAAAAACACAACACGAGCATTCTCTCTAGTGTCCACCAGGGGGCGACTCCTCTGGTTGTATAGAAGTCTATGAGAAAATGACTCTACTTCTCTCTTGATTTATTACCTCAGTAAACATTGTAAACATGAGTTTATGGTCTCAATCTCTAGTTTCAAGTCTTCCTCATGTGCGATACAAATAAACTGCTATGCCTTTGTAAATATGAAGGGCTAATGCTAAGCTAACGAAAACATAACGATTGTAAATTTCAGGTGATTAAACACTAGTGAAAACATAGTTATGAACATTATATGACATTTCTGCAAAAAAGCTTCCTTAAATTCTGAGTTTTGGACGAGTCCGTATGTATTGTTAGTTTATTGTGACTTCATGTGATCTCGTGTCTCTTTAGTTGAAGTACAGAAGGACGTCCTCTTATATCTGGTATGAATTGATCCTCCACTGCTGGCTTCTTTTTTTTTTTTAACTCACTTTTTATTTAGTTTTCAACAACATAACAACATGCATTTTCAGACAGGTACTTTCTTTGTCCATTTTTCAGCTGTGTGTAGTCTTGGTGCACCTGGTATTCAGGTACAATGTACAACGCACAGAAGGAACAACAAACATCAGATCACTGCTGGCTTCTTTCAACCTTCATTTATTTGTCACGTAACTTACTTAAGTAACATTTCTGTAGTTTTAACCAAATAACTATATTTTCCTGAACCTAAGTTCTTTAGTTTCCTGTGAAAACAGAAGTTTATTTTGAAAAGACTGTCTGCTGAGAAGTGAAAATTGACATCATACAAAGCGTTGTGTTCTGAGACACATTTCTAGATAAGATGTGACCTCGTAACAGGTTAGGGTCATGACCTTCCACTTTTAGGCAGTCTGGTCTCCTCAAAATCACGTTTCCATAAAGAGAAACTGCATCGTCACTGATGTTTCCAGAGAAATGTTTGGCTCTCGAGTAAAACCTCTAAACTATTCATGTTGATTAAAGTGGCTCCTTTATTTTGTAATATAATCATCTTAGATTGAGCTCGACTTCCTGTCTGATTTTAGACAGACCGACCGACCGACCGACCGAAACAGTGAAGGATTCACTAAATCCTATTAATTTACTCTCCGTGCCTCTGAAACTCGTATGCAAATGAAGACACGCTCTGTAACTGATTAATCTGCAGTTTCCAATCATTATGTAAATGTGTTAAAATATGTACTCTTGAAGTTGGAAGAGAATGAGAAACGAGGTTCATTCTTTATTTAGAGGGAAAAACAACTGATCACAACAAAAACTCATCAAATTAGTTTTTAAACAGCTTCAGCTACAAGAAGAAGAAGAAGAAGAAGAAGAAGAAGAAAAAGATAAAGAAGATGAAGAAGAAGAAGAAGACAAAGACTGAACTGTGGCGTCATCACGGAGACAAGAGAGCGACTGAATTAACGACATGAAGATGCTTTTATATACGAACCACTTTAAGGTGTTTTTCCGACGACATCGTGAGAGAAAAACGATCAACGTCAACTATCAGATTCTCCGTCAAAGTTCTTAACTTGGACAGACTGGAGAGACCAGTCTGTCTCATCTGAGACCAGTCTGTCTCATCCAGCGTTAGAGCTAAAGCTACGAAACATGATGCACCAGAACACGTAGATATCCCAGGAAATGATGTCATACGTTATCCACGTGATACACGAACGAGGAAGTATAACGACAAGAAGTCAACTTTGATTTATTTGTCATGTAACTTGCGTACTTCGGTAGTTATTTCAACCCAAACCTCCATCTGTCCCTGAACCCATCAAGTGGTTTAGTTGTCTGAACCGAACTTAGTAGCTTCCTGTGAACATGGAAGTTTATTTTGAAAACGCGTGTTTCTGGACTTTAGTAGCAAAACACACAAAAATGATTGACTAACTTTTCGTAAAATATCATAAAAGCGGTTGCATGAGGATGAGTTGACTTGGACTATATTTCTATATTTCTAGTGTGGAGAATTTCAGTATTAAACGCATTATTAGTAGGATTTAATAACACCCCTAGTGGTGAGTAGAAGTGTTACAATAATAAATATGTTAGTCACAATATGTTTCCATATGGAATGTATTATAGGTTTACAATGTTCTTACTTATAGAGGATATTATATGTTACAGTATATTAACTCATGAATGTATTACATCATAGAAGTATAGTCACTGTAGGTATTAAAACACTAAGAATAGTCTTGAGGGTCAGATAGAGATTCTGAGTGAGGTGTCAGACATGCAGCAGCAAATGGAGGCGACCTCATCGATGGAGGATGGGGCCAGTGGGACGGTCAAATGCCAAGCTGACCAGCAGGACAGAGAGGAGGAGTCCAAGATGTTTTGAGAAGAGCCAAGATGTTTTGCTAAGGGATCGATAATGGGAGGGGGCAGAATTCAAATGAAGCCAATCACTAATCGCCACAGAGGGTCATTCACATGTTTTATGAAAGTGTCGGACACTTTCCGACTCTCAGGGGATACAAAAGACTGTTTTAGGGAGTTTACCTCAGATCACTGCAGCTCTCATTTTCAGCTAACTGGCCGCGCCGGACTGTGAGGAGATGCGTGTATGTGGTCTCTGCTCTCGAGAACATTACTATTGATAGTTAATTCAGTTTGTAAGTGAACTTTGTGTAGTACATTAAATATTGTTTTAATTTTGGACCGGGTCCAGCTCATTCTTCTGATGCCCGTGCGCAGTAAGAAGCTCGCAGCAGAAGAGTTCCTGCGGCCTGCAAGCTCCTTCATCCTTTGTTCTTAAAAACCTAACACTAGATGTACTTTATGATATGACGTCCTAACAGGTTATGACCTCCGACTTTTAAAGAAGCCGTCTCCTGTAATCACGTTACAGTGGACCTGCATCTTTAACTATGGTTCAGGGAAATGTAGTTTCTCCTGAATTCTGTTTATTTGTGACGTCACATTTCTAATCAGTCTGTCGGGGGGATGTCGGTGGAAGCCGCTGTTTGAATCCCGTGTGAAACAAAAAGTCAACGTTAACTTATTTAACATAAGACAATTACTACCAAGTAGTTTTGTGCGTTTTTGTTTCAATTCTCAACGTTAACGTGTTTAAAAGTACAACGTGAGACGTTTCCTCAGAGAGCTGTTTACAGGAGTCTGGAGACGCTTTAGTTCATTAGTTTAAAGTGACTCCAGCACTCTGCTGACTTGCTTTGATGTGGACTCCCTCTTTCAGCAGCGTCTCTCTTCTTTAACGTCCCAAAGTCTTAAAAGATGAACTCGACCTTCCGTCCCTTCGTTCTATGTTAAATACAGAGGACAGAACGGGACAGAAAAGACTAAATGTACAAAGACAAATACAGAAGAGAGATAGAAGAGATTAAGGAAAGGTTGGTGCATCACAGATTTAGGCTCCTAACAGCAAAGTGGAGGCGATGACTGAGGTTCTGTAATTAGGTTTCTCTATAAGTTCAGAAGACACCAGAGATACAGCTGCAGTGGACACGTCTCATCTCATTCTGTCTTCTCTCTCAGGACCGGCATCCAGCCAAGAGAGATCAACATAAATAGATATAATTTTACTGAAAGAAGACGTCCTTATGTCCTCGTGGATAGGACGGATAATAACAGAACAGACACATGTTGTCCTCTTAGAGGAGTTCACCCTGCAGGTCTCTGGGGCTAAAGGGGGTGATCCTGATCAGGATCTTTATCTTTTGTTCACCTTACATTCACATAACGTTCTGCACTGAAGTTATTATTTATGAGACAATAACGTTTGATTAGATCATAGAAGGTGTGCTCGTACAGGTCAGAGGTCAGTAAACTTACCCTCTGTTGGTGACAACGGCTTTCTTCAAGTGGATGTAGCTGGCTGGAAAAACTCCCTGGAGAGAGAGAGAGAGAGAGAGAGAGAGAGAGAGAGAGAGGAGACAGAGAGAGAGAGAGGGACAGAGAGAGAGAGGGAGACAGAGAGACAGAGAGAGAGAGAGAGAGAGAGACAGAGAGAGAGAGAGAGAGAGAGAGAGGGAGACAGAGAGACAGAGAGAGAGAGAGAGAGAGAGACAGAGACAGAGAGAGAGAGAGAGAGAGAGGCAGAGACAGAGAGAGAGAGAGAGAGAGAGAGAGAGGGAGACAGAGAGAGAGAGAGAGAGGGAGACAGAGAGACAGAGAGAGAGAGAGAGAGGGAGACAGAGAGACAGAGAGAGAGAGAGAGAGAGGGAGACAGAGAGAGAGAGGGAGACAGAGAGAGAGAGGGACAGAGAGAGAGAGAGAGAGAGAGAGGGAGACAGAGAGAGAGAGAGACAGAGAGAGAGAGACAGAGGGACAGAGAGAGAGAGAGAGAGAGAGAGAGAGAGAGACAGAGAGAGAGAGACAGATACAGAGAGAGAGACAGAGAGACAGAGAGAGGGAGAGAGAGAGAGAGACAGAGAGGGAGAGAGAGACAGAGAGAGAGGGAGACAGAGAGAGAGAGACAGAGAGAGAGAGAGGGACAGAGAGAGAGAGAGAGAGAGAGAGAGAGAGAGAGAGGGAGAGAGAGGGAGACAGAGAGAGAGAGAGAGAGAGAGAGAGAGAGAGAGAGAGAGGGAGACAGAGAGACAGAGACAGAGAGAGAGAGAGAGGGACAGAGAGAGAGAGAGAGAGAGAGAGAGGGAGACAGAGAGACAGAGACAGAGAGAGAGAGACAGAGAGAGAGAGAGAGAGGGAAAGAGAGAGAGAGAGAGGGAGACAGAGACAGAGAGAGAGAGAGAGAGAGAGAGAGAGAGAGAGAGGGAGACAGAGACAGAGAGAGAGAGAGAGAGAGAGAGAGACATTAACACAGCATCAAACCATCTGCTATAATGAGGATTTACTACATTAATGTATTTCAGTACAAAGAGGAACATCTTTACAGTCAGAGACAAACCAACAGTCTTTTAATGTCCACTTCCCATGATGCATTGCATAATCAATCCTTTCTGCCTCTCCTCCTGATACCATCACAACACCATGTGGCAGTAAATGGATGATGCGTTTCTTTTGTTTCGGCCACATGCCAGAGAGCTAAATCTGAAGTAATCATGAAGGACCTGTTACCTACTGAAGCTTATCTAATGAATATTTAAATAAATGTAAAGAACCTGAACAACATGAAGACCTGCTGCTCTGAACTCATCAATAGTTCACGAGAGCTTCTGTGAAGGTTACAGTAGAAGCTGCTCCACAATACCGCTTCAGATACACCCTCACATGACAGTAGATGCAGTAGATACAGTAGATACAGTAGATAGGCCTACAGTAGATACAGTAGATGCAGTAGATACAGATACAGTAGATGCAGTAGATGCAGTAGATACAGATGCAGTAGCTGCAGTAGATACAGTAGATGCAGTAGATACTCATAAATACCTTTTGTCTATGAAATCAGAAGTTAAAAAGTGACAAGTCATAATTCATCTCTAATATCCGTAATATCTAATATAACATGTTGTTATAAAAACATCTGGGTTTATTGACGTTTCTCTCCAGAAAACTACATTTCAGGAGGTTACATGAACACATCATGAAGACTCAATGTAAACTCAATGCAACCTCCGTTAGCGGTTAGCTCCGTTATTTAGCTAAGCAGGACTGTGCTGCCCACCGGCTGCTAACCGCTAACGCTAACTAGCTGCTATTTCTTTATTCCTCATGAAGAACGCGTTGGTTACCTGGTGTAACGTTCTACCTGGTGGAGGTTTCACATAGAAGCTATGCTTCTTTATAACCCTTTTATTTTACTTTAATGTTTCCTGTTTTCTCGTCAGGTCTCTGAGAAGCCAATCAGGTGACAGTCTGAGAGGAAGCATGACTTTCTGCAGAGCAGGACTTTATCTTTACTATCAAAGCTACACACAGTATATTATTATGTATTCTCTGTCATAAAATATTTGTGTCTCAAGTGACTCTGGAAAAACTGTTAAAAAATAAAGAGTTGGTGCTCAGAGAATTCATTCATATTCTAGACATGATTGAGTGAGCAGAAGAAGAGCAGCATCTATTTTAGGACTTGACCTTAGCGAGTTCATTTGTATGTTTTATGAAGGTGACATCGTGTGTACTCTGATGTCTTCTAGTGTGTTTGTAACATATTAATCTGTAGAAACAGATATCTGCACATCAATGTGGAGGCAACAGGACTTTGTTATCTGTAGTCTGAGTAGTATCGACCAATCACGTTTGAGCCGGTTTGGTTGCATGCAGGTAAAGAAATCAGATTTTACTACATGACTGTCATGGCCAGAAGACTTCACTTCAACAATCATCAAAATATCTCCAGCAAATTAATAACAAATCAGTCAAATTATTCTTTAGCTTTAAAAACTTTAAAGATGAATTGCACTGAAAACACGAGGGAGGTGGAGAGAGTCTGTAACTATAACTGTAAATATAAAATGATTGAAGATGCTCTGAAGTATTTACATGACTTTATCAGATGTGTTTTATTAACATGATGTCTATATTTCATTTTTAAATATCGTACTACCACTATATCACGACTTCTCCAGTGGAGAAAGAAAAGAGACGAAACGCTTTGGTCAAAATATAATATGTGATCCTGTCGTCCATTGACATCGATTTGTTTCTTTTTATCAGCCAGTGAACAGGAAGTGACCATATCTGGACTGAGGAGGAGTGACGTAGAGACGCCGTCTCTGGTAGAGACCTGTCAATCACTGTGTAGCCCCGCCCTAAAGCATCCCCTGCTTTATGGTCTGTTTGACTCTAAATGGACCATAATGTACTAAATGAACATCATGCTGTATTGAAGAAGACTTGAAACCAGAGATTGAGACCATAAACTCATGTTTACAATGTTTACTGAGGTAATAAATCAAGAGAGAAGTAGAGTCATTTTCTCATAGACTTCTATACAACCAGAGGAGTCGCCCCCTGGTGGACAGTAGAGAGAATGCAGCTTTAACATGTGAAGCTTTGACTTCACTTAAAGGACCGGAGGTTGTCTCCTGGTTTACACCTGAACCCTGATATAGTCTGTTACTCCCAGAAGCTGTGTGTGTGTGTGTGTGTGTGTGTGTGTGTGTGTGTGTGCGTGCGTGCGTGCGTGCGTG
>NW_027466467.1:0-12500 GCF_050575085.1 Anarhichas minor | reverse complement strand
CTCTGTGCTCCTCTGTTTCAGTAATTACAAGTCTTTAGTTTCATTCTCATCACATCTTCTAAATGGACAGGACTGAGAGGGGCAGACTGTCAGACCCTGCTGCAGTAGAATGAGAGGTTTTCTAAAGAGACTCTGGTGCTGAGTCGTGTTTAAATGGACTGAAGCACCGACCACAGTCCACTGATGTAGTCTGTGTGTGTCTGTGTGTGTGTGTGTGTGTGTGTTCTTTGTCTCTGACACTCTCCTCTAATTGGTTTAATCTCTGATGGAAGGTGACTGGATAGGCTGATCTGAGCCAAGCACACGCACGCACGGACACACAGACACGCGCACACACACACACACACATTGAGGCTGGATGTCACTGGGAGGGAAAGACACTCACTGAATGAGTGTGTGTGTGTGTGTGTGTGTGTGTGTATGTGTGTGTGCGTGCCTGTGTGTGTGTGTGTGTACACCTGACTCAGAGCAGTTGACAGACAGGTATGTGTTCGCTTTGGCAGAGGAGATCAGAAGTCACCTCCACCTCACACACACACACACTCACACACACTCTCTCTCTCTCTCTCTCTCTCTCTTTAGGCTCCCCAGAGGTGAAGACAAAACCTCTGGATCGTCTTTAATAATGTCCCATGTGGGGAGCAGAAGGGGCGGGGCTTAACTCTCCTTGGATGTAAACCTTCAGATTGACTGACTGAGTCGTCCTCTCTGAACGCTGAACAACGTTCTCCACAGAGCTGCTGGATGAGAGTCGGAGCACTGAGGCTCCTCCTGAGGGAGAACATGGAGGTCTGCTTCCACCAGCGAGCTCATGGTGGAGAAACCAGGTGAGGCTGATGCCTCTCTGCTCACACACTCACATGCAGACACAATGTGGACCAGGACACCTGCTGCTCACCACAGACACTCTGAGAGTTTGAGGTGATCATTTAACCCTTTACACGGGTCAGCGTGCTTCCTTTCCAGCAGCAGGTCTCAGCTCAAAGATGACATCATTCTGATGTCGTCACAGTGATGATGACACTTCATGCAACAGATGTTGTTTAACAGCCTGAAACCTGAGAGACACAGTGAAGAATGACAAGCAGAGATGTTTCTGTCTCAACAACATCAGCAGAGAGTCTTCACTGTGCCCGACATCTCACTGTTTAAACGTGAACCACCCTCTGAACCACAGAACACGCTGCTGGAGAACAGTTCAACCCTCTGAACCACAGAACACGCTGCTGGAGAACAGCTCAACCCTCTGAACCACAGAACACGCTGCTGGAGAACAGCCAAACCCTCTGAACCACAGAACACGCTGCTGGAGAACAGCTCAACCCTCTGAACCACAGAACACGCTGCTGGAGAACAGCTCAACCCTCTGAACCACAGAACACGCTGCTGGAGAACAGTTCAACCCTCTGAACCACAGAACACGCTGCTGGAGAACAGTTCAACCCTCTGAACCACGGAACACGCTGCTGGAGAACAGCTCAACCCTCTGAACCACAGAACACGCTGCTGGAGAACAGCTCAACCCTCTGAACCACAGAACACGCTGCTGGAGAACAGCTCAACCCTCTGAACCACAGAACACGCTGCTGGAGAACAGCTCAACCCTCTGAACTACAGAACACGCTGCTGAAGAACAGTTCAACCCTCTGAACCACAGAACACGCTGCTGGAGAACAGTTCAACCCTCTGAACCACAGAACACGCTGCTGGAGAACAGTTCAACCCTCTGAACCACAGAACACGCTGCTGGAGAACAGCTCAACCCTCTGAACCACAGAACACGCTGCTGGAGAACAGTTCAACCCTCTGAACCACAGAACACGCCGGAGGGATTGAAAAAGCTTTAATCAGCCAAAATAAATCTTTCTGTTAGTCAAAGAAATTCAACTTGTTTTTCTTCTTTTTAATGACTGATGTCATCATAACTGTTATTGTGCACTGAAGACATGTTCTAGTTCTCTACTTCTACTCATGATGGTTCTGGTTCATAGAGGACTTTAGACCTCAGAGAGGCTTTGGGGTTCAGAGGGTTAACGTGCTTCATTCTTTATAAGACTCTAACGTTCTATTTAAGGTCCGTTTGTCTCAACATGGAAAAGTGTTCAACAATTAGCAGAACTTAAAGGTGCAACGTGTGACCTGCTGCTGGGTCCTTATATCTAAATCTATAGTCATAAACAATAACTAAATAAGTCAGCTGACTAACAGCAGAGTCACAACAACAGGTTACGTCCTCCGTGTGTTGACGGTGACACTAAGTGGTCGGATCAGATCAGAACCCTCGTTCATCATTTACTGTCCGTCTCAACATCTGAAGAGTCAAACACATGAAGCCTTACAGCTGCTGTGGTTCTCTGTGTTCAGTCACTGAGTCTCACTGCTCATCCTCATCGCAGCCAGAAGGTTTTGGTTGCTTAGTAACTGCAGGATAGATCCCCCCCCCCCACTACACAACAGCTGATGAGCAGATCCTAACCTCTTCACATTCTGTTGATCTCGGTAGTTAAAATTAAATTCTGGCACCTTCACACTGTACCTGTGTGTTGATGCTACTTAACCTCCACACGAGACGTATTTATCTCCTCCTGCCTTCATTATGAACCTCTTTTCACCGGCTTCAGCAACTCTTTGCTAAATCTCCTACAAGTGGTCCAAAAAGCTGCTGCCAAGCTTTTGACCACGTCCTCCTGAAAGCTCTCACGTTCCTCTCATTTTGATTTCTTTACACCGGCTTCACCTTCCATCTAGAGTCCAGTCCAAGAGACTTGTGATCACGACTAGCTATTTTATTTTGGTCTTCTATGTTGTTAGCCAGAAGACAACCTCCGGTTCTTTAAAGTGAAGTCAGAGCTTCATGTGTTAAAGCTGCATTCTCTCTAGTGTCCACCAGGGGGCGACTCCTCTGGTTGTATAGAAGTCTATGAGAAAATGACTCTACTTCTCTCTTGATTTATTACCTCAGTAAACATTGTAAACATGAGTTTATGGTCTCAATCTCTAGTTTCAAGTCTTCTTCAATACAGCATGATGTTCATTTAGTACATTATGGTCCATTTAGAGTCAAACAGACCACAAAGCAGGGGATGCTTTAGGGGCGGGGCTACACAGTGATTGACAGGTCTCTACCAGAGACGTATACGGCGTCTCTACGTCACTCCTCCTCAGTCCAGATATGGTCACTTCCTGTTCACTGGTTGATAAATAACGGCTCATTTTATTCTCAGACAGCAAAGATAAAAGATGGAGAGAAGTAGAGAAGTGTTCACTGTATTTACATAAAGTCTCCTTCATTACAGTCAGAGACTTTTCTCAACTTCACCAGCAGAGGAAGAAGAATCAGAGAAGTGGAGAGAAGAGGACGGAGAGTCAAAGTTCCAGATGAAGACAGTGTGGAACAGTGTGAGAGGAGCTGGAGCTGTTAAAGTCTCTCTTACCTTCACGTTTGGCCTCCTGGTGGAGAACCCTCTGAACCAACCTGGAGAAGACGTAAACAGGAGAGAGTCAGTGAAGAGCGACGAGTCAGCGTGACTGAATGTGCAGCTTGATTTTCACAACAAGGAATACAATCAAATGAACACACTCTTAAATCACCTCCTGCCTCAAGGAGGACAAACACATTCAAACTCCCAGCATGCATCAAAAAATAGTAATTAACAAACAAACAGTACGAAGTGTTTATTAAAGCAGCTGGTCTACAACCATCCAGACTTTTTGTTTCTGCCACCGTCTCAAAAATCATTTCAACGCTCTGAAGTCTGTAAACCATAAACAATTATAAATGTTATACTTTTACTTTGTTTTAGTAATTTATTGTGTTTTTTTCTTCTTAAAAAGAAACAATTCAAAAGATAATGAAATACCAGATTGTATTTTTATTGTCATTATTATATTTAATGCTGTATAATAATGTTCTTAGAGCTCGTGTTATGAAGTTAAACAGCTCATAATTCATCTCTAATATCTGTTTTATATTCATAAACATCTCCTTCAAACTACTGGATTTATTCTAGTTTATCACCAAAACTACATTTTACAGATGACATGTGAACACATCATGATAACGTTATAATGTACCTTCAGCCAGTACTCATGTTCACTGAGCAGAGCCTGAAGGCATCATAATGTAACTGAAGTGAACCTCCTGTTGGTTAGCCGTTAGCGGTGCTGCTAACGTTACTAGCTCTCCTCCTGTTGGTTAGCCGTTAGCGGTGCTGCTAACGTTACTAGCTCTCCTCTGATTGGTTGTTTACAATGAAACATGATCAGAGACCAGAGACTAGAAACACATGTTCTACTGAGTATTGGAGGAGAACCATCTTTATGTGACACTACGACAGAGAGCCAGGACCAGGTCTGAGTCCACCCTGCTACCTGAGACCTCAGTGACCTCAGAGACCTGATGTAAAGTACATTCTGTGCCCGTGTGTGCGTGAGAGGATCCTCCTGCAGAGAGCACGACTCTTTCCACATGGACGGACATCATCAGATGTCTCAGTGGAGGAGAGAGCTGTCATGAAAAATGACTCTGCTTCAGGTAAAACCTTGACAGCTGGAAACAAGGGGGGGGGCTCTCAGACTGTGGAGACATCATCTGTCTCCATCCAAGTGGAATAAACATGACTGTGTCTCCGATTCTTAAAAATGTTTCAAGACGGGTCGGGTTGGTTGCACGAACCCAAATCTTTACAAAGTTCAACCTCCGGTTCTTTAAAGTACTTTCAAGTAGTTTCAAGTCTTCTTCAATACAGCATGATGTTCATTTAGTACATTATGGTCCATTTAGAGTCACACACACCATGCAGTGTGAGAAACACGGGGGTCTCAGGAGGACCCCTAAAAGCCTATTATTGCTAAATGTCGGGGGTCTTTATTCTCACTGATGCGCAGCAGTTTTTATCGTATAAACTACAAATAATGTATTCACAAAAATATGAAAAGTGATGCGAGAAACGATCTTTCACCCTGATGACAACAACCAGTCGTTCTTTTATCAGTTATCAATATTCTGACGTCTAAACCACCACAATGTTCACCTGGTGCTCATAACAAACATGTTTAAGACACTTCTGTCAAGAAAACGTTTGTGAAGTTTCACCCAAAGACTGAAATAATGTCACCGATACGGTCACGTGATGAACACACATCACGGGCTCCTGACTAATCAGAACACTGACTCCGCTTCAGAGGCTTCGTCATAACTTTCATCTTATCTTCTTACAGAATCATCACGTCCACTTTCTCAGCTGTTCCACATAATCTGATATGAATATGGAGATGAAGGCTTAATTGGCCGGGTACTTAATAACCAATCAAGATTCATTCATCACCCTCGTTACCATGTGTTTACTCCCCAGACTCTCATCTAAATGGAAATCAGACCAGAGGGCTGGACCAGCAGCATCTGGGCCTGTTACAAGAGATGAGGACGTGTGTGTGTGTGTGTGTGTGTGTGTGTGAGTGAGTGAGTGAGTGAGTGAGTGAGTGAGTGAGTGAGTGTGTGTGTGAGAGTGTGTGTGTGAGTGAGTGAGTGAGTGAGTGAGTGAGTGAGTGAGTGAGTGAGTGAGTGAGTGAGTGAGTGTGTGTGTGTGAGTGAGTGAGTGAGTGAGTGAGTGTGTGTGTGTGTGTGTGTGTGTGTGAGTGAGAGTGTGTGAGTGAGTGAGTGAGTGAGTGAGTGAGTGAGTGAGTGAGTGAGTGTGTGTGTGTGTGTGTGTGTGTGTGTGAGTGAGTGAGTGAGTGAGTGAGTGAGTGAGTGAGTGAGTGAGTGAGTGAGTGAGTGAGTGTGTGTGTGTGTGTGAGTGAGTGAGTGAGTGAGTGTGTGTGTGTGTGTGTGTGTGTGTGTGAGAGTGTGTGTGTGTGTGTGTGAGTGAGTGAGTGAGTGAGTGAGTGAGTGAGTGAGTGAGTGTGTGTGTGTGTGTGTGTTCTTCTGTAAGAGGAACAACCTGCAGGACTCAAAGGGGAAACACATGAATGTGTATTATGTACATTAGTGAGAGCAGGTGTTTGTGTGTAAATCATTGTATCTATAATCATCATCTCTCCTCTAAGTGGTCATTACAATCATCATTATTAAATAATAACAACAATAATAATCCTGCTCAGTGGAAGGCAGAGAGAGGCTCATAATGAGCTCAGACCAGCAGGTACCTCTTGATCCGGGTCTAGGCGGTATAATGTACGAATATTAACATTGTAGTGGCCATTTGTCGACTTAATCCAATTTAAACAAACAATAATCAAACGCCACTGATGCACCGTGGTCGGTATTCTTACGCAGCCAGAAGAGAGTGGATTGTCCATGCAGGATTCCGATTTTCGTGTTTATTGAATAAAGCAAACAAACGAACTAACAAACTCCTGTCGTGCTGTCTCTCCTGTGATGTGATATGCTGGTAAAAACTATACGCCCACCCCGGTGCATGCTGGTCCTATCCTTCTACTCATATATATAGCAACAGGTGCCCACAGTAATTACCCAAAAAACAATATAACTAAACAAATTACTATTAAAGAGAAAAATAATCTTAATATATGAAACATCTACAATAATTAAACAATACTACTTATAAATGAAATAACAAAATACAATAAATAGCTCCAACAAACATGAAAGAAGGAGACCAAGGTAAACAAACAGCTGTTTCATCCCCTGGACGCCAAGGCTCCGCCCCTAAAACTCAACCCTGGTGGACGTTCAGATCTCTTCAGCTTGAGTTGAAGCCAGACTTCATTTCACACATCTCACCAGAAACACATGCAGACAACACAATGGTCCCATCCATTCCTGCAGACTTTGCGAAAGGGAATTACCCACAATTCATAGCGTTGGGACGTTAAACAAGGGGTGACCAGTTGAGCCTGGTGTGTTAAAGTCACACAGAAACATTAAGGATGAAAGATGCTACACATGAGTCTCTACGTCTCATTAATGGTACAGAAACATGTCTGTTCATTCTACTGTAGAGCTGAGTCTGTTTAAATCTCTCCTCTGTCTGTCGAGGGTTAATGAGCTGATGTTCAGTGACTGTGGACAGAAGCATCGGCTCAAAGATAGACGACACCGTCTCCTGTGTTACGCTCTACTCAATAGAGAAATATAGATGTTAGTCATATCTCACTGACATATAAGGATTCATATCTGTTGTTTCTACTTGAAGCTCTCTCCAGAACAACAGGAGCTCTTCAGTAATGCTGACGTCACATCTCACACTAAAGTGCTGCTGCGGCCTCAAACCGAAGTCTCACGCTTTGTGTTCCGGCTGTAATCTGTGTTTCAGGATGATTCCTGCTGACTCATCATTAACGTCACTGAGTTTGAGTCGTTTTGCATCAGAAGAAGAGAAGAAGAAGAAGATTCAAAGAAAGATGTACAGAACAGGAGGAACAGTAGCTGCTCTGTGGATGAAAACACGTGTAAAGAAACGAGAGTCGAGGAAAAAGGAAATATAAATTAAAAATCTAAAATCCCTGCTGACGTTTCTTACTCTCGTGACTGGAGAAGGTTTCTGTAAACATGTTTTTAAAAGACATAAAGTATATATAAGCGCTGAAACGATCCTCTCATTAGTATCTGCTCTCTGCTCCATCGTTTGGTTGTATCTGCAGGTTCACATGATCACAGACTGGAGGAGAGTGAACCGTCACGAGGACCTGAGCCAGCAGCCCCGGCACGCCCCGAGAACCAGTGTGGGCTGAGATAATAGACCACGTCCCCCCATGGAGGGGTCGCATTTCATTACAAGAACAAATTAGATGCTGAGAATAAGAGAGGAGGAACAAATGTAGAGGACAGGAAGTAAAGATGAGCGAGGAGGGAAGAGAAAGAGCCAATCAGCTGTGAGCTCTGGATGGATGCTCCTGAAGCACACGATCACTGGTTACCTGCAGAAACACAACAGTCCTGCTGAGAGGAGGACCAGCAGCTCCCTCACTGAGCCTCTCATCGCTGCAGAGCGCTGAGGATGCTGCACTCTGGTTCTACAGACGCAGCAGCAGTGATGGAAGCTCCTCTATCCGGAGATCTACATATGTAAATGAGTTGACTGTGTTTGTACTGGCGCTGCTTTGGTGCCGTCGCTCTGAGCGTGAACGGAGGCGTTTCTCCTCTACGAGCTGTTTGTTGCATTAATATCCAAAAACACCAGAGGACGAAGAAACAGAGAGAAGTGTGAGCAATCAAGGAGAGGACGAGTGGAACTCAGAGATACGAACAAACAAGTCATGAGTCAAACCTCCACAACGAGGAGGAGGAGCTCAAACCTCATATTCATAATGTGTAGATTAATATGTAAACCAGCTGATTTACTCAAATGAAGATTTAGTTTCTAAAGCTCTTAAAGACTAACGGTGTGTGTTTGGTGGAGCTCGTGTTAGATCAGTTTGTGTTCTTCTGTTTGAATAAATGATCTTAATGTTACTTCTACTGTTCACTCCTTCATGTTCTTCAGTTTACAAACTGCTGATCGGTGGAAAAGTGAAACTCTGGTCAAAATATTAGAAGTCTAAACCTCTTGAGTGCCTCTAAGTCTCCACATGGCGCCTTCAGCACTAAACTAGACTGTGGAACGATGGAGTCGTGCAGGATGACGTGTTTGTGTAGAACAGGAAGTCTTCATCACTGGTTCCTGTGGAGCAGCAGGTCCTCAGCAGCTGCTCCTGATGAGATGCTGTTCTGAGGTCTTTGACTCCAGCAGATCAAAAGAAAGAAAAGTCGTCCAACAAAGTGCGTCTTCATCATGTTTACTTCCTTTAGTAGGAACACACTCTAGAAGACACGCTGGTTCACAAAGATTTACAAAACAGGAAGTAGTTCTACTGCGTTATTCTTCCATGTTTTCTTGTTGGCGTTATATTTTGTAGCTTTGCTCAGTTTCAGCATGTTTGATTGGTGCAGAACGCTAACGTTAACGTTAGCGTTAGCCAGCGGCTCACTGCGGCTCACTGCTCTGACCTCCAGCTCCACGATATCCATCATCCCTTTATTGTGACGTTATGTAAATGAGCTTGAAGACTTCATCTCTCCGTGTGGAGGACGTCTGCAGTGATTACTGCTGCTGCTGCTTTATCACAATGATCAAGGACAGAATAAGTGCGTCAAACATCCGCCCCCAAGCGTCTCATGCAGACATCCGTCAGGTCTTACCTTCACACTTCTCCAGAATCTGAACCGTCTCTCCAACCTCCAGAGCCAGAGCCTGAGTCACGGAGCCCCTGAAGGAGCAGATCACTGCGGAGGAGCAGAAGAAAACACGGTGACAATCTGAGAGATTTAGATCCGTTAATCGACAGATCTGGATATAGTTTTCATTCCTCAGCTCAGTTCACAAACATGAAACCCAGAAAACAGTGATGAAGTTCTTCTGCACAGCACTAACATATATCACAACTTAACGTAATGTGAGACGAACTTCTGGTCGACATGTAAAGTTTAAACCCGTCATGAACAGACTTTTATCCTCAGAGGTTTCTGCAGCTCTTCACACTCTTTACTTCTGGTTGGTTTATGTGGAGGAACTCGTAGTTAAAGAAAGAAGAGAGACATGTTTGGTGAAGTCTGTTCTGACTTTGGAACAAGGTCTCAACTCTCCGTCATCTCCGTCTTTGTCTCGCATGAAAATTGAAGCCAAAGCTTCATGTGTTAAAGCTGCATTCTCTCTAGTGTCCACCAGGGGGCGACTCCTCTGGTTGTATAGAAGTCTATGAGAAAATGACTCTACTTCTCTCTTGATTTATTACCTCAGTAAACATTGTAAACATGAGTTTATGGTCTCAGTCTCTAGTTTCAAGTCTTCTTCAATACAGCATGATGTTCATTTAGTACATTATGGTCCATTTAGAGTCAAACAGACCATAAAGCAGGGGATGATTTAGGGCGGGGCTACACTGTGATTGACAGGTCTCTATCACTCTATCAGAGACGTATACGGCGTCTCTACGTCACTCCTCCTCAGTCCAGATATGGTCACTTCCTGTTCACTGGTTGAGAAAAGTCAAGATGGAGACGGAGAAATCATCAAATGTGTGTGTGTGTGTGTGTGTCGGTGTGATTGTGTGAATTATTTAAAGAATAATTCACAAGCAGAACAACAGATTGTGTATTTGAAGTAAAGATGTTTTATGAAATGTTGATTATAACCTTTAATAAAATAACTGAACACTCAACAACAGACTGAAAGTAGAGCAGCAGCATATATGAATACACATAGTATTACTATATGAATACTATGTGTATAAGCATGTTATCTTAACAAAGATAAAATAACAATAAGACGAGTTGATGCTCCAGCTCTGTCTCTGTCGTAGATTCACATTAATCTTTGTAACGAACGTTGAGCACATTAAAGCTGCTCATGAATAAGAGAAGTGGAGGAAAACGTCTCTTAATGAGAGTCTGCACTGAGAGAATCCTCTTCACTGGAGGAAGCAGAAGATCTGTGGAGCCACTTTAAACCAAAGCATGATGACACGTGACTCAGAGTAACAACACACGAGTCACTGTTAATGGACTTCTCTCTTATTATAAAGGCTGACTGCATTATATGAACTCATGAATTATGCATCACGTCTCTGCTGCTGCAACACGTGGCTGAGAAACATGTTTCACACACATTCAGTGTGTTCACAAGCAAATGAAAGAGAATAAATGGGAATCCCTCGTGTGTGTGTGTATGTGTGTGTGTGTGAGTGTATGTGTGTGTGAGAGTATGTGTGAGAGTATGTGTGTGTGTGTGAGTGTATGTGTGTGTGTGTGAGTGTATGTGTGTGTGAGTGTATGTGTGAGAGTATGTGTGTGTGTGTGAGTGTATGTGTGTGTGTGAGAGTATGTGTGTGTGTGTGTATGTGTGTGTGTGTGTATGTGTGTATGTGTGAGTGTATGTGTGTGTGTATGTGTGTATGTGTGTGAGTGTATGTGTGAGAGTATGTGTGTGTGTATGTGTGTGTGTGTGTATGTGTGTGAGTGTATGTGTGAGAGTATGTGTGTGTGTGTGAGTGTATGTGTGTGTGTGAGAGTATGTGTGTGTGTGTGAGTGTATGTGTGTGTGAGAGTATGTGTGTGTGAGAGTATGTGTGTGTGTGTGAGTGTATGTGTGTGTGAGTATGTGTGTGTGAGAGTATGTGTGTGTGTGTGAGTGTATGTGTGTGTGTGTGTGTATGTGTGAGTGTATGTGTATGTGTGTGTGAGAGTATGTGTGTGTGTGTATGTGTGTGTGTGTGTATATGTGTGTGAGTGTGTGTGTGTGAGTGTGTGTATGTGTGTGTGAGTGTGTGACTGTGTGTGTGTGTGAGAGTGTGTGTGTGACTGTGTGTGTGTGTGACTGTGTGTGTGAGTGTGTGACTGTGTGTGTGTGTGAGTATGTGTGTGTGTGTGTGAGTGTGTGAGTGTGTGAGTGTGTGTGTGTGTGTGTAGATCTCCAGAGTGAGCCCACATTTGCAAAGTAAAAAGGAGAAGACATCAGACTGTATGTTCTGTAGAGACCCAGAGCTTCACAGTTTGCAGTGAGAACGTGTTGGAAAGTTCATCCAAGTTCTCCTCGTGTGTTCAAACAGTGTTGGAATTGTTCCGATCCTTCTCTGACTCATCCTGTCATTCTGAATGCAGCCACAGCTCCAGACAATCATCTTAAGAAGGAGCAACAGACCAGATTGGGAGCGTTGTTGACTGCCTCTCAACGGCTCTCAACATGGCGACGCCTGAGCCGGCGGCTCACAGCTAGCAGCTAGCAGTGCTAACAGTGCTAGCAGTGCTAACAGAGCTAGCAGAGCTAGCAGAGCTAACAGATGTTATCAGCTGCATCAATGATCAGAATCTGGTATATTGATGCTTTAATATCAACACTATCATCTTTCTGAAGGCCACATGCAGTCAGATCAGATCTCAGTTAAACCACAGTGACAACGAGCATCACACGAAATAAGAAAAGCACACTAGCCTTGATGCTAACGCGGACGCTACAATATTTTTATGACATAAAAATGTAATAATTAAGCAACATGAATGTATTTTTAAAGGAGAATACAAACAAAATGCTGTATATATATATATATATATATACAGTATATATATATATATATATACTGTATATATATATATATACAGTATATATATATATACTGTATATATATATATATATATACTGTATATATATATATATATATACAGTATATATATATATACTGTATATATATATATATACAGTATATATATATATATACTGTATATATATATATATACAGTATATATATATATACTGTATATATATATATATATACAGTATATATATATACTGTGTATATATATATACTGTATATATATATATATATATACAGTATATATATATATATATATACAGTATATATATATATATATACTGTATATATATAATATATATACAGTATATATATATATATATTATATACTGTATATATATATATATATATATAATATTACTAGTATATATAATATATATATACTGTATATATATATATATATATACTGTATAATA
>NW_027466466.1:4457500-4617301 GCF_050575085.1 Anarhichas minor | reverse complement strand
ACTCACAAGCGACAGGTAAAAAAAAAGGAAAAGAAATAAGAATGGAACATGGGTGAAGATATCCTTGTTTTAAGTCCCTACAGAGCAAAAGCAAAAAAAAACACAAGATCCTGCATTTCCCACAATGCAGCAAACAGTGTCATTTTGGTTGACCCTTGCTGTCTGGTAAAAGCCCACGGCTGTCAAAATCCCATGTTTTCAGTTTGTAACACGGGCTTTCTGTTTCCATTCAGGTCTAAAGTTGGCGGCTGATGAAGCTAATGTCTGAGGTAGCTCGTCTCTGGACAGGTGCTACACGAGGCCACTGTCCTCTCCCTCCTGTTCCCTGCGTGTTCGCTGTCCTCGTCTCCCCTGCTTTCTTGTCTCGGGAACAGAGAGAGCAGTGGACAGTCAGATTAATGACCTCAGCCTCTAACACACTCCGTCTTCCCTTTTATGTCTATCTGCAGCAGCCTCACAGCCGCAGTGCTATGAGACACACACACACACACACACACACACACACACACACACACACACACACACACACACACACAGAGAGAGAGAGAGAGAGAGGGAGCTCTGGCAAAGCGAGAGTAGCACTCATATTTCTGTCGGTTCTCCTGCTGTGCCATCGTTCATCTCCACGTTCGCATATTTGTCGCAGCTGTTGACAAAAAGTAAAAGTCACATCCTTTAGCAAACAGGCAGAAAGTCAGACTGGTGGAGATGCTTTAGCATATCAGCACAGGTGGTAAATCTAGCTATAATGCAAAGACTCTCTGTCTAACTGTCTGTGTGTCCTTCGCATATCTCGAGAACCTCTTACCCGATCCACTTCACACTCGGGAGAGTGGGGTATAGAGTATACTGGGGACCCTAGAGAATTGTCAAAATTGGTGCAATTTAGATACGTCCAGTATGAATAAACTTAAAAGCGTACAGCGCTCTGCTCAGAAGCGCGGGGGGGGGGGGGGGGGGGGGCAGTCCAGTATGTGTTCCGCAGCCGGTTCATTGACTGCAGTTCACTCCACAACCACACGTCTTCACTTCCATCAGAGTGTATTTCACCACTGTGACCGCGACTCAGCCGTCGTGTTACCCCCTTGAGTAACTTTGTATTTCCCCGCTGAAGCACTTTGGACGAACTTACAAAATTAATAAAGTTACGCCAGGAAAAATACAAGTTCTAGTCAAATCCATGCTCTACTTGATAGCCGCAGTGGTCATGTCAAAGCCATGTAAAGTGTATTCCACCAATGTTTCTGACCGACGACTTGGGTGTGTTTTTCAGGGGCCGATGAAGTGATTTGGGGGACCCACGCAACCACAGTTTTTTCTAACTGGGAATGTTGGAAGTAAGCCTACTTTTTTTTTCAGAAGTAAAACTACCAATACTGCAGAGTAAAAGTCATGCATTCAAAGTGAAGTGAAGATTGAAAGACAGCACATTGTACTTACACATGTACATAACATCTGTTCAATGTGGAGCTTTCAATTCTGAATGCTGAATAGTTAAATGAATAATAAGGCGTCAGATTTAAATTGTTCGATTTTGTGAGGCAAATCTGAATCTGCAGTAACCAGTAACATTACTCTATCAACTTAGTACTACAACGTTCTCCTCTGAAGTAGAAGTACACAGTAAGTAGCATACAGTTGAGTTATATATTTGAAGTCCTTTGGGGGTGTTTGTAAGTTATTTCGGGCTACAATGAGTTATAATAGTAACATAACATTCAACATTTTTCATTGTAATAAATCTATAGCTGCTGGGGCCAGGTTGTCTACCTGGCCCAACGGTAGAGTCTGACAGTTTCTGCCAGTGAAAAGCAGCGACTTGGGTGTGTGACTGAACTACTGCATGTCACGCCGGGCGTATTGCTGAGGACCCGGAGCACGAAGTTCTTTGTGTGAGCGGTTTAACACACGCCCAGGCATCCGGCCCGCTCCGAACAGGCACGTTCTCAAACGGGCTAGCTAACAACAAACGTGTGTGTGCAGATTACTGGTACATGCACGCCTTTGCTATGCCTGTGCATCTGTCTGCACTCATGTCTGCTTATGCGAGTGTCTGTCGCCCTACTCGGATGTGTAATTACACGGGAGAGACGATAAGCCAGTTTTTTCCCCCCTCCCTCTCTCCTGTGGGAGCTCACAGCTAATTATAGAGCCAGCGGAGCTTCAAATTGCCATTTAAAACAGCCATACGGTGGGAGACAATAACACACTCCCCTGGTGGTGTCACCGCTGTGTAGTAAGTGTGTCTGCATGGAGGTATCGCAGTAGAAGAGATAGCGGTAGAGGCAGCAAAAAAGAAAGTACCCTGCAGCTCTGTTAGCCAAAAATGACTGATTCCCTGAACAGGAAGTTATATTCTAGGAGGCCGAGAAGTTTTACAGTGTAGTCAGCTGTAGGGGCAGATTAAGAAGAGGGCTTCGGGGCTGATGTGAGAGGTTAACGGGTGAAGCAAGTGTTTGAGTCAACATCATTTAGCAGGTAGGTTTCTTTCCTGAAATCTTACTGTTTTCATTTGTTAATGTAATGCCAGCGAACAGCCATAATTCCTCTGTAACCAAACACAGGCTGATTTCTACTCCTGAGCTGTGCAGCTCTCTGCCAAAACAAACTCCCAGTCACTCAGCCGAGGAAGAGTTTGAATCCAGAGGCAATTTTCTACCTTTTAGGCAAGGCGGGGAAAAGAGAGAGAGAGAGAGAGAGAGGGAAAGAAAGATGCTGAGAGTGGAGGTAGGATGAGGGGAAAAAAGATGGGAGAGAAGATAGAATTAACAGAAAGACGGAGTGAAGAAGGCTAGAGAAAGGACAAGGAGGGATTTTGTGGTTCGCAATGGAATGTGCTTTGAGGGAGCGATCACTGCCAGCACACACACACACACACACAAACACGCACAATCTTTCTCTGCCTCTGGCCGTGCTTTACCCACACAGGAAACCCACCGTACTCTGTCTCTGTCTCTCTGTCTCACACACACACACACACACACTCACACACACAGATGACTTAATAGCTGCAGGACGTACTTTAGCAGGATAAGATGAGAAACCAACATTAATGAGTCATCACTCAATTTATGTTCATGATGTACACTCTTACTAGCATGTGTGTGTGTGTGTAATGGGAGAGGAGATGGGGAAGAACATGTGATCATGGCTCTTTGTGGACGTTGTGTGTGTGTGTGTGTGTGTGTGTGAGAGTGCGTGTGTGTGTGTGTGTGTGTACTCTTTGTTGGCTTGTCTCCTGATAACACTCCCTCGGGTTTACATGGGCCGTAACTCATGTTGTCAATTAATTACCAGCATGGATGTGTGTGTGTGTGTGTGTGATAGAGTTACAGTCCATCAGTGTAATGAGTGTAAGAGGAGCTGTAACCAGACACTGGTCCTATCGGTAACTAACACCAGCAGTCAAGTTAGGTCTGCAATCCCACCCCAATGTATGCAGCCGTTGGCACAGCGTCAAAGCATCATGGGAGCTGAAGTTGACATCCGCCAACACAGTAGTTATTGTTATTTCAATTATGTTGAAATGACAATATGTACTGTCGGTTACAGTACATAAACCATTATATGTTACAAAATGGACGGAGAATGAAATTATTCAATGTTTAATATGTAACCAGAGTCACTGGCTGGACTTAAATCAGAGACTCGGCAGTATGTAGCAGGCTTTAGATCCTCTGTAATTGGATTTCCTGATGTCCACACTCCTTTTGATTTTTGGAATTGGCAGCCAGAGAATGTGTGCTATGTTTACAATGAAAGAAGCCACAAGCAGGTACCCTCCAAGTATAAACACCTTTGTTCCCTTCTTTTCTTTTTAATGGAATTTCTGGCATCTTCAAACAGCTTTTTTCATGTTCAAAATTCAAATAAAACTGATGGATGAAAACCAGTCACCTAATGTCCATTTCTTTCTCTTGGATGCATGCGGTAGCACGTTGATGCCTGCAGTTTGTTTGGGACAAACAGGACGTGGTGAGCATGGCTATAACAGCGTCATGGAAAACTATATAAATCAGCAGCATTTGGTGTTTGAAGCCATGCTAGCAACTCTGTGACGGTGAATTTAAAGAGCTAAATGCTAATGTTAGCATGATGCCCTTCTCACAAGGACAATGCTAACATGCTGATGTTTAGCGAGTATCATGTTTACTATGTTCACTATTTTAGCTGAGCATGTTAGCCCGCTAACATTTGCACACCAGTGAAGCCGAGGCTCATGGGAGTGCTATATGTTTTTGCAGTAATTTGGTCACAAACCAAAGCAATGAAAGTATTGGAAAATTCAATATTTTGGCCTACGAATGACACTGGATTCAAACTCAGGGGATCACCAAAGTTATTAAAAGTCATCCTGAGGAGAACAAGAATGTCCGTACCAAATTGGCAATCCATCTACTAATTGTCGAAACATTCCAGTCAAACTTACAACCATCAACTTCATGGTGGCACTAGAGGAAACGTCAGAAGATCATCAAAGTCACTAGGCTTCATCCTCTGGGGACCATGCATGTCCATACAAATTGTCATAGCAATTCATCCAATAGTTGTTGAGATAGGCAAGTCTGGGTCGACCTAACTAAAACAGACAAACAGACTTAAAAACCCAAATCCTAGGCAGGCAAGCTTTTAGTTCCACACAGAACATTGCATGTTTCCCAAAAACACACACGCACACACGCCGCCATCCCCATTCACATGCAGAGCTTTTCCATGACGGGTAATCTCGTTACAGTGCCAGGCGGAGGACGTGTACGCACACAAATACACATCCACAATCCAGCCCAGTGACCCTTTTTTTACCTCCCACCCACGTGCTTCAAGGCTTCTACTAAATTCACTAACAACTCTTTATCTGATGCAAAGTTTAAAGGTTTTATGGTGCCAGGCAACGCATGGGACTCCAGCCACAACACAAGGGTCTGGTGTGTAAACCATACTAAACCCGAACTACGCTTTTTTTTATGTGTGCAGAATGGTGTTTACCAACCTTTCACAACCTTTCCAAGATGATAAAAAATCTTTATGATGTGAATTCATAGTCAACGTTATACTGAACGGCATCAAACTGAAGCAAGCTATTGGCGGATGGATTTGTTTAAGGGCATAATATAAATCAATGCTTTTCTGCAAATGTAATTGATTTTGCGGACACCGCCGCCTTCTGCCTGCGGGGCGGTCATAATAGTTTACTCACCTTTATATTTACCACAGCAGCAGATAATGCCTGGCTGTAAAGCTCATCTCCTGACTGGAGGCTATAAGAAAGGTTCCACCCTTCTTATTATTGCTGTAGAACTGTATTTATGGTTATAGGGTTTTGCCTCTATACCCAGCTCCAATTCACAGCTGGCGGTAAAGCTAAAGCCACCCACTAACAGCCGCCCACCCGGCCAGCGCACACTGGTTACAAAACCAAACACACCCGGAGGGGGCATATTTGAATTCTCTTTTCCAGCAAATTTCTATTTTCTGTCATCCCTTTTCTTCCCCTCTTTGCGTTTCCCTGACGGTCATTTTCTTGCTTACGGTCGTTCCTCTTTCTCTTAATTTCTGTATTCATTATACAAATGGACTAGGAAGAGACGAGGAAGCAATGAGGAAAGAAGAGGAAGTGTGAGGTGTGTTTGAAGTATCCTCTGCCAATCAATCAGTCAGTGGAGCATAATTCTATCCACAAATAATAGAGGTGGTGACAGCACTAATTTCATCTTCCATTATGTACTAATGAGATTTGGATGAATAAAAGGAGGACGAGGCAAGCAAGGAAGGACGGAAGCAGTGATTAAAGGGACATTCCAACAAGTAAACAGTCTATTCCCAAGTATAACATATGATAAATGTTTATCTGTTTTATATATACATATATATATATATATATATATATATATATATATACTCCTAGAAAGTAGTAAGCAGGTTAGAAGGATGAGAAAAAATCTAAGTGGTTAAAAAAGGGTATTAGATGCAGAGAAGAAGTGTTGTCACTGGATTTGATATTCTCCCCAGCTGCTCTCCACCTTCCACCAGCTCCACCCCGACAGAGCCAGGGCGCTCTGTCTGAGTCCCGCCCGCCGACGGAGCACTATCCCGGGGCTGATCTCCTGTCACTCCCCCGAAACCGACCAGCTCCTTCGCGGCTCTGGGCTTGTGAATAGAAAGGCATCAGCGCGAATGTCGGCTGTTGCAGAAGTGACAATGTAATCTTTTGAATGTGACCTAAGGGGGCCCGACCGGCTGTACAAAGTGAGAGAGAATGCGTGAGGGTGACGGGGAGAAAACTGTCATCTTAAAACGTGTTGTCAATAGTCATTTGTGTGTTTGTGTGGAGTACGTGCGTGTGTTCAGGATGTCGAGTTTCCCTTATCCGAGTGGAAACTGTAGCCGACGAAATAAATAGGCTGCCTTTCAACTGATTTTGACGGATTTAACCTTGCTTTGAACCAAAAGCAAAAAAAAACATGATCTGGATTACTTCAGCAGCCTCGTAATACGGTGGCAGATTGGACAGAGGTCAGAGCTGTAATGTTAAATACCAATGCTGTATATATCTTACATTAACGATATGGTCCATTATCTGTACCTCTTCAATGTGGATAGAAGAGAGGGAGTGTGGGAGAGTGAAGCCGATGCGGAAGTGTCTTTACACTTCCATTCTCTCTACTGACCAGCAGGGGGCGACTCCTAAAAATGGTAACTTTCGTTCACTGGCTGCGAAAAAAAACAACATGGCGATGGCCGTAATCCAAGATGGCGACAGCGACATCGCCAAACAGGCTTCAAAACGGCAGTCCTCGAACCAATGGGTGACGTTACGACAACCACATCCACTTCTTATATACAGTCTGTGGTTCTCAGCTTCATTTTGATGTATTGGTTGCGGCCTTTGAAAGAAGGGAAGGTCCGATCCCATGATGATGCTGCTCTGCATAACAATCAACCTCGAGCCTCTGTTTGTTGCATGGAGAGTGTGTATTTTCGGAGCAATGGGCCCTTCAGAACAATCAGCGTTTATTTTATTGGCCTTCGGTCCAATAGGACATTTTCTCGGATTATTGGGGTTTCTCAATAATGGGCGGTCCCGGCCTCCTTCTCCTCGATGCAAGAGTTTCCCTGATTGATAGCTGGGAACGGTCAGCTGTCGACAGGGGGACGACTGCAGAATAGAGCGATCACTTTTCAATAATGTGTTGTCAGTGAAACAACCTCGTGAAATCAAAGTCCTATGTTGCAAACAGAATGAGCATTGTTGTCTTGTGGCCATCCACAATCATATGAATCTATTTGAAGAAATACCGGATGCACAGACGTGTCAATCATCCCCCCCCCCCCCAATAATATCGAGCAGATTCGGGTAGAAGAAATATCTGCTCCCTTCACATTATTTGCACTTGTACAATTAAAAAAATCTCTAATGGGCTGATTGCTGAGGACATTTACTCCAAAGATTTAAAGCGTATTGATTTTAATGACTGTATTGGCTTCATTGTCGTGACACCTTTAAGACAAATTTGAGAAAAGCACTGGAATGATGACGTTTCTAACCCTTTAATAATCTTCAAGTTCGTCGGCGAGTGACTCCTCATAAAAAGCATTAATATATGGTTCTTTGCGCAGAGTTATGCAGGAGAAACAACATGTTTGTTAAACTGCATGTGTGCATGCACACAGCGAGTGTGATTATAAGCCAGCAGTTGTGTGTGTGTGTGTGGTGAGCTGGGGAGGAATGCGGGCATGTGTTGATTTCCCTTTTCTTTTTTGCGTGGGTGGGCCTCGGTGTTGTTGCTGTGCCAGGCAGTAAAAGACACCAATCCAGCACCGGGTGCCCTAATCCCTCCCTCCCTCCCTTCTTTTTTTTCACCAGCTCTCTCATTCTCGCTTGACATATTTTCCTCTTTGGCCTCGACAGGCCGAGAAAAGACAGAAAGAAAGAGGAAAGTCGAAGGAGAATTAGAAAGACATACAGAACGATTTTTTTGAGTGCGCAGAGGCCTCTGTTTTGGCCCTACAGCGACAGGAAGTTCAGCGTCAGTGGGGATGAATGGGGAGAGGGAGGGCGGGAGACGGAGCGAGGAGGCATGGAAACGGCCCAGTGGAAAGCATGATGTCATGATTAGTGAGGTGCGACCATCCTGCAGTCCCGTTGGCACCACATGGACGCCAGTGGAAAGCGCGCGCACACACAAAATGTCCCAGTGTCTGATTCTAACCGCTCACAGCTGCTGCGAGAAACAAAGCCGCCATTGTCACTCTAAACCTCCGCATGGGCATGCAAACACACACACACACACACACACACACACACATACAGTGCATGCACAGCAGATGTATTAAAACATTCTGATGCTTTAAGCCCCGTTGAAACGCTGGTGAACGAACAACCTTTAAAGCCGCAGCAGGTTCAATATCTCGAGAAGAGTGAGGACATCTCGTTTGATCCACGCCATTATATTTTCACTTTAGTTATCATAGCCGCTATTAAAGAACCTATACGCGTGAAAATGTTTTATATCTATTAAATTGCCTCCTCTCATTATGAATAGATCATCTCACTCTCTGTCTGAACAGATTCAATAAAAGCCAGACTAAAGTTTCTGCGTATTCTTTCGTTTCTATTAATAGAAAAGACACAAATGGTGATCAAAACCCAAACTGGCAGCTCTGACTGAGGTTGTTTCTCGTGGCCTCATGGACGCCCGAGAGAGGAGAGAAAACAAGGGAACTGGGTGGGAAGACTAAACTCGAGTTAACGGGCTGATGCCTGTAACTGAAGAAAGACAAACGAGCTTATTAAGGATTAATGAAGGAGCTGACGGAGGAATATATAGACAGAGACACAAACAGTCCTCCTTGTTCTGTGTTTGTGTGTGTGGTTTAAAGGTTCAGGGGACCGGACCGACCCGACGGCGCCATGTCCAACGGAAATTCACCTCAATGTGAAGCTGCACATGAGCAAGACAAGAAAAAAAAGAAAAAGCTCTTCTTCTCGTTGTTGCTATTGCGCAATTTAAACAAAATGCATTGTTTACCAGAGAAGAAGAAGGACAACAGAATGTGTTCTTCCACTGTTGTTGTTTTTTATCTGTAAGAATCTCCAGCTGACTTAATGCATTTTGGTAAAAGCATTGATTCTCAATAAATAGATACATAAATAAAAGCAATAATGGGAACCCCACCACATTTGCAAGATATTTGCTTTTTTGTTAAAACCATATATTCATTTTGTCAAAGTCAGTGTCAGTGAGTAGTTTCTACAATGGTTGTACAAACGCCCTTTATATTCTTTAGTAGTTGATGTTTTGTTTGTTTTGTCTTTCTAAAAGCAGAAACACTTGCTACTATTTTGGCTGTCAAAATGAATTATCCCTTTAAAATGACATATTCTAATAGTCCTTCATCAAGTAGATGATTAGCTTGACAAGTACTACAAAATCACATTGTGAAGATTTTTGTGAGTCTAAAAAAGTTGGAGAAAATCTTTTCTGCCAACTGAAAGGTGTGTAACAGGGTTGGATCCTCGGTGCTCCTCGCAGCAGCACGCGCACTAAGACGGCGGAACAGAAACAGCAGGAACCAAACCGACGCTCAACCTGAGAAAAAACAAGCTGCTTTGCAATTACTGCCGACAAAAAAAACAGAATGAAAAAGATGTTTCCTTTATCTGTGATAGAGGAATCAGCGTGCGGTTTCTTGTAGGCGTGTATATAAATATATATGTGTCGAGTGAAGGGAGATTTGATTTGGTGCTCTGTAATGAACGCAATTTCACTTTTGTCACAGTCCGTGTCTGCCGTGTGTGGAGCCCCTGATTCATGCCAATGAAAGCAGCCAGAGAAAGATGGAGAAAGCGACGGCCTTTGTATTCCCTTATTATTGTGAAGATGAAAAAAAAGCTGCGGTGGCGAGCGAGCCGTCCGGCTCCTCGCTCATTAATACAGGAAACGGAAACCTCCCGCTACTTCCTGCTCACAGAGAACGGCAGAATGGACTGAGATGAGGAACACACACACTTAGGCAGACTCCGCTTTGAACGCTCCCCTCTGTGTATCTCTCTCTCTCTCTCTCTGTCTCGCTCTCTCTCTCTGTCTCTCTCTCTCTCTCTCTCTCTCTCTCTCTCTCTCTCTCTCTCTCTCTCTCTCTCTCTCTCTCTCTCTCTCTCTCTCTCTCTCTCTCTCTCTCTCTCTCTCTCTCTCTCTCTCTCTCTCTCTCTCTCTCTCTCTCTCTCTCTCTCTCTCTCTCCCTCCGGTCCTTCGATTCAATCAGAGAGACAAATGAGATCAGAGCTCTGACCTCTACTCATCTCACAAAACGCATACACATGCACACACTTCAAGACAAGGGGGCCTATTTGAGGAGAATGACATCATCATCAGCCGCCGTGTCGCCAGGGGTCAAGGCTGGCTGGGACCCGTCCCATCACGGCGGAGATTACCCCGCCGAATGGTTATTACACTTTATGAGGGATTGCCGCGACGAGGGTGACTACAGATACGCCCCCTCAGCGAGCCGGATTGATAGCGCGGCCCATTACTGATAGATGGATGGAGCAGATTATGGAACGCTCCATTAGTGTCACTTCATATAGGTGGGCGACGTGTGTGTGTGCGTGTGTGTGTGTTTCTGCAGTGGAGGCAGCTGCGCAGGAGAAGGGAGAAAGGTGTCTGGAAGAACCTGGCACTCGTCGCTGATTGTAGCTCGTGCAATCACGCTGGTAATCTAAAGTCTGATTGGTCATTTATAAAGACAACTTAAACACACTTCAATGTATCTTTCATGCAATCTGCAGATACGCCGCACATGGAATTTCACTCCTCTGGCTGTAACTTGACATGTGGTTGCACATCCTGTTTTATTCCAGCGTGCATTGCTGGCAAATATGGATGCAAATATGTGTTTTAGTCGTTTGCGACCCATAAAAATGTCAATGTCATAATAAGATGTTGCCGAAAGGTGAAGCCGTGGAGAACGTGCGAAAAACTCAACGGCAACGAGAGCCAAAGAGTGTTTAGTTCACTTGTGAAGTCAGCACTTTAAGATCGAAAAGTGTCTGAAACTTTGTCTTGAACTTGTAAAAGCTGTTTCTCTGTTTAGTTTCAGGGTGGGTCGTGGTTGGCAGGAGACACAGAAGACAACAATACCAATCTCACATTTCCGCTGCATGGTACAAAGGTTTGTTGGGGGGGTTTCCATTAGCAAAGGTTGTGGATAGTACCTGGTACTTTTTTTGGTACCTCTTAGTCCAGGTTGCAAGCGGACTGAGCCGTTACTAGAAACACTGTGGACCACTGATTGGTCAGAGAACCTTGAGACCTGCCTCCCATTACGAAATAGCCAAGCTACCGTCAACAGCGACCACATTGTTTTCATTCACTTATTCTTTTTAAATGGCTGCCAGCAGAAAACATGCTGTGGTCCAGTGAAATACAAACGTTCCTCTGTTTGGTTGCCGATGAAACTATCCAGCCGGAGTTTTGGCGATTTGACGTCGCAGCAGTTTCCTGCGGTGTCGCTATGACGATCAGCTACATTGGACCGGTACTATCCACAGTGGAGAAGAAAATCTAGACAAGGAACTGGTACCAAATGTGAGTCTAGTAGAGTTGAGGAGAGCTGTACCATGCAGTAAACATGAGGCACAAGAGTCTACTGCTGTACTAAGAAAACAGTGGCGCTTTGAGCTAAATGCTAACGTCGGCATGCTAACATGCTCCTAATTGATAAGTGCTTGCAATCTATCAAATGCTGGTCGAGATATTGTGTGTCTGAGTGTCAGACCGAATGACAGACTGACATTGCTATTCTTAGAACTACTCGACAGTATGTACTGCCTTCTGTTCTATTGATTTATATATTAAGTGTGCGTGTCTTCCATATGGTCGATAGTATTTCATACGCTGTTGAACTTAATTTTAAACTTGGCAGAGAAGTTTTATTTTTGTATAAACTGTGTGCAGAGGACTCACTAAACAAACTGTATATTGTACCGATTTTTTTTCTCCATTTTGGGCAACCGTGTATAAATATAAGGGACTTGACTTGTGTGGCGTCTCACAGAGGGCTGGACCTCCAGTGGGTGGGCTGCTCCGTGTCCCTCCCACGGGCTGAGGCACTGAGGCGATGCGAGCACAGACGCGTGATGTACTCCGGCGAGGCTGACCGTGACTCCTGCGTGTGCCTGCGCGCTTCATTACGAGCCGCCACCACACCCATTTACCTTGACCCGAGACCATCACAGAAGGCCCCCCCCCCCCCCCACACACACACACACACCCTCCGCCGTCCCATTCCCGGGACGAGAGTGTTATTAACACCCGTGGAGCCGGTGGGAAGGTGATTCACCTCAGTTAAGATAATGCCGCCCGTCCTCACCTCATCTCTGGTCTAATGGAGCCTGGAGGGCTGGCTGACGTAGGGTGGAGGGGGTATTTAATCTTGGGACAAAGATGACTCCATCATTAGATGTAATGGAATAGAAACTGCGTATCTGCAGCTTCAAGAAAGACTTCTTTTCATGTCTGGTTATGTTTAGTAAAGCAAAAAAAAAGGGGTCGCGTAATGTGTGAACTAAACTGTATTTAACACATTTCCAGTCCATAGCTGGAATTTATGCGCCATCTATATTTAAATACACTGTGTAATTAAGTCCATCGAGGTGGCCCCTGTCATTAGGTGAGGCTCTAAATGGTTTGTGGGAGTTGGAGTTTGCAAGCCGGGCGAGCACTGGGTCCTTTTAGCCCGCCATGACCTGTGATCGACGGAGACCCAGCAGAGTTTTTAGCTGCGCCACTTTGCTCTTTCTATCTGTCCTACCTCCCTCCCCCTCTCCCTCTCTTTCTCCCCCTTTCCTTCTCCGTTGCCAGTCTCACTCCGTCAAATTCCTCCCGTGCTGCTAGCTCCACCATCTCTCCTCCTCTCCTCCGCCCTCCCCTTCCTCTCTCTCTCTCTCCCTCTGTCGCATCCATCTCCCAGCTTTTAATCTCTCCCTCTCTCCTTGTCCCCCCCCCCCCTTCTCCTCCCTGTTCACTTTCATCCCTCTCCCTCTCGCTCGGTGCCGTTGAGTGACAGTACAGTTAAACTGTTATTGGCTTCTGCAGAGGAAGCAAAGCAGCAGCAGCAGCAGCAGCAGCACCGTGGCTTGGCAGCACAAAAAGAAAGGAGCGTGTGTTTGTGTGTGTTGTGTTGCAAAGTCAAATGTGAAAGTGTGTGATTCGAATGAATTGTTCTAACTTCTGAAAAAGTTACATGACTGTGGCTGAGGAAGGGGGGGGGGGGGGGGGGGGGGGGGGGTGTAGGAAAACAAAATATTCGAGGGTGGAAAACACCGTCATAATATCTCAAGCCCATCCAGTGAAAACACACCACCATGCGGTGCTATCGCTTAGCATAACATTACTCACGTGCACCCAAGAGAACACATACACACACACACACACACACACTGCAGCTTTGGAAAACACTCTGTAGGTTACTGAATGTAGGTCATGACACGCGAGTAAAGAGAATCAAAATGCGTTTAATTCCAGCGTTCAGTTACATTTCAGTCATAATGAAACGGGAGTCGGTCGGGCTCGGTGACAGGAAGTGATATGTGCCTCGTCTACCTGACTCCGAGGAAGTGAAACCAATAAGACGAGTGTGCATATCAGACGGATGATGGTAAAACACAGAGTTGGAGACTGAAAGAGGAAGATAAAAAAGTGCAGTGATTCATTACATGTCGTTACGAGATTATTTCCCTCGTCCTTGTTACCTTGGACATGATAAACCGGACTCGTGTGTTCCTCACTTCTTACTACTTCTTCATAAATCCTGCCTCCGTCCTCTTCGGCTGTCATAATGACAACAAAGCAGCTTCAGAGATTAGACGATTTCACAGCAATTTGCATCTCTTTTAGACAGCTGGTGAAATTGCCAACAAGAACACGGCATCACAAGTGTCACTATAACTCATCGGCGCGTACAACGGCCCTGTGGCTGTTGCCTCTCGAGTCCAACAACTGTGTTTTTGAGAAGCAAAGCTGGATGAGACCTATTAGGAATAATCCTGCTAAAACGGTGAACCCTTTTGATTTCTCTGTTAGCTCCATTAGCTTCTAACGGGCGCGTTAAGTTCACTTCATCGTTTAGTGTTTGCCTCGCCCAATCAGCAGTGAGCGACATGTGCGTCCTGGTGACGTCCTCTTACAGCGGAGCCAGAACTCACCGCTCCATTAGTGAGCAACTACAAGCTATGCAGTTAGCAAGCGTGTTATCTCCGAGAGCGATAAAACACTTTATTGAGTGAAATGATGTACATTGTGGCAAAATCTAGTTGTGCGCATGTTCAATTTACACATTCAAAAAAATATAGATGTATAAATCTTTGCAAAAGACGTTTGTGAGCTAGACTGAGGTGGAAAGGTTTGTGCATGGATGAAAGCAAAATGCGCCAAAACGGAACGGAAACAGATTTAGTGAATAAATGATGACGTCCATGAAGCACGTGACTCATACGTCCACTGAAGCTTCTGCAATGGAGAGCCGGAGCGCCACCTGCTGCTTATCTTGATGAACCGACACGATAATCGTGTAACAGTAGTGGGTGGGAACACAAATGTGTTGTCGATATTCAGGTAAAATTTTGGATGCAAACCTGTCTTATGTCAATGTCTTCAATTCTTTTTGTGCAGAGGCGACTCTTTCTGGTGCGACTCTCAGCTATTTCTCAGAGATGAGCTGTGGAACCGCGCTGGGCTGGATACTCTCTGCTCCCAAAATACGTGTCTGACTGACTGTCTGTCAGGTCTGGAGTCAGTGTCAGGCTAGAACGGGATGTTAACTGCCTCGGGCACATGAGAGGTTGACTCCGAGCGTCTGTGACAGATAAAGCGGTAAAAATCTTTACTTTTTTTCTCTTTTTCCCGAACGTCAAATTGAAAGACCTAATCTCATCTGTGCTTGATCAGAAGGAGCATCCCTAACGCATTGTTTAAGGAGTCAAACCTCCAATCGTGTCCGTTCAGATGACAGTGTCAATCTTGAGTCAATATTTGTGCGCCTTGATGAGTGGGTTTCTGCAGCTCCACGAAATCAAACTGTGAGGAACTTTACCCCAAAGCATGACTCAGCTCTCTACTAAAATAACACAGATAACACACACACACACACACACACACACACACACACACACACACACACACACACACACACACACACACACACACACACACACACACACACACACACACGAGTGCTCCATTCAAGTTCTCTTAGATTTAAAAAAAAAAAACTCCTGTCTGACTGAATATTCTCAGTTTCACCCCTATTATAAATATTCATGTGCCAGATTTCCTCTCCATGTGTGTGTCTGCCCTCCGTGTGTGTGTGTGTGTGTGTGTGTGTGTGTGTGTGCGTGTGCGTGTGCGTGTGTGGCGGGACACGTCCACCATCTCGCTCCGTCACAAATTACCTCATTAAATTTCATTGCATTAAGCCACTTTTATGAATTTAGCGTAGTCCCAGGCCCATTGTTCGCCTGCAAATGAGATTAAAGCAACATTTGCCTTTCTCCCCGCTTTCAATTATATTTCTGGAAGGACGGTTCGGGCACGGCGCCTTAATGAGGAGAGAGGGAAAAGAGAAGAACGGGGCATTCGCAGCACTTTGGACAGTTTTTTTCCGGATTTGAGACAACTTTGTGACACTTTTTTTTTTGGGATGTTCCGACTTTCATCCCACGATGTGCTGTAGCTGCTATGAAGATTTATTATTCCTCGTGTCAAAAACGTTGAGATAATCACTGACGTTTTTTCTACGATCTCGGCTTCTGTTTCTCTCTTTATTGCTGGTAAGATGGCACAGAAGTGAATGGCATCCACATAAAAAGGCAGAGAATGGTTTTATCCTCCCATTCAGATGAATAATTAATGTTTTCTATGTGTGTGTTTTTGGTTAATACGCAGCGTGTACTCCCTTTGTGGCCGTGGTCACGTGCCCCTATAGGGAGACAGCGCAATAAAACAGAGGGAGCTTAAGGCTGCCCTCACACAGAGCAGATTACAACAAACGGAGGACGTAAACACACACACACACACGCACACACATAAGCTAATGGCCATTGAGATCATGTTGCTAGGCAACAGATACAACTCCTGCCAGTAAAATGCTTTTAGGAGCCGCTGAGGAGCCGCTACTCCGGGAAGTACAACATTCTAAATACTGGAGGTTAGAATAAAGTTAGAAGAGTTAGTTAGAAAATAAAACATCTAAGTGGCAAAAGTCTTGACCTCCCCGAGGCTACCAGGCTGCCCAGGGGGAGTTCACTTTTCTTTTTTTTGACAGGATTTGCCCTGATATGAACGTCAATAACTCCAAACCTCGGTGGAACTAATCAGCTATTGGGTTGGTGATGATCTGCTGGAATTCACTGTGGATGAGCGCACAAGGTTGTGCCTTGGAACTCCAGTGAGATTCACTGTGACTCTGGTCTAAAAGTCTGAAATCACCTGTTAGCTTGACAATCACTGAGGCGGTGGAGGCACGGCAGACTTAGACGCGAGTCAAACATGTTTGGTTACGTTCGTGTGAACTTTTTGTTCGTTTAATTTAAGAGAGAGCCCTGCAGTAGACAGAGAAGTGGGAGAAAACTGGGGTAAAAACTAGAACATCTGAATAATCACTCCAACAGTATAACAAAAAAACAACTTTTGACTTGTAAAGACCTTTAAATTACTAAATTTTTTGCAATGGAATCAACAGAAAGTACACATTGAAACATCTGTTATGAAAAACCCCGATCACAGAAACTTCACATGTTGCTTCACAGCTTCGACTCGACCAGAATCAAAGAAGACCCTCGAGCCGTCGGCCGAGTCAACAGAGAGCATTGTGTCTGCAGAAAGGAGCTGGTGGCCCGTCGGCCAGCCACACAGGACGGGTGGGTTCTGTGGAGAACTTGAAGACTATAGCGGCTCCATGTGAAAGCCTGTGTGGAGAGGCTTATGTGCCTGATCTGCATGTGAAAAACAGGGGGGGAGGGGCTTCACGCACACATTGTGCAAGGCTTTGACCCTCTCAAAGAAATGGATACACGCACGTGTACACACACATGCGCACACACTTGAACAACAAACATGAGGGGAGGGGGGGGGCATGGCACGTTCTGCAAAAAATAACGAGACAGATTTTAAATCTTGAGGATTACGCAACGTTATGTGACGTATTTCTTTCGTCTCGGAAATGAAAATTCTATGATGGTGAAACAAAAACTGATATGTGGATTAGAAGAATTCACTGCATATGTCCTGAATCCTCACTGTATTGTAAGTCTCAAGCAGCGCAGGAGTTAAAAAAAAAGAAAGAAAATGAAACAGGCCAAGGAACCCAACAGGAGCCGCAGTAAACAGCGAGGGAGACTTGTGCGACCGTGGAATCCCAATTTGTTTCCCTGTTGTTGCACTAGCCAGAGCGCCATTGACGGAGACTACCTTTGCTTTATTATTCCTTTCTTTTGGTCCTTTTTTTAATTTATTTTTTTACATTTGTGAATTGAAGCTCATCTGTATGCATCTGGGCTCCGGCATCACTCGCAGCCAAATCCTTCTCCTATGGCGTTCCTCTCAACCCCCCCATTTATTTTTTCACAAAAAAATAAATCTTAAAAAACAAAAAGGAACAAACACCTCCCTCACTTTTTTTTCCTTCTTTTTAAACCTGTAAACCTCGGCTCGTTCTCTTTATTTCCAGGCCTGCTATCCCTTTCTCCATGCCTCCTCCTCCTCTTTCTTTTCATAAACTCCTCCTTCCCCGCTTATTTCCCTCCTCGCTCTCAACAACGTCTCATTTCTTTTTTTCTTTCCAAATAACGCCTTTTCCTTATAGCATCTATTGATTCTCATGACTGCTCTCCGGCCCGTTTGATGCGTAAATGTAATTGAGTGTGTGTGTGTGTGTGTGTTTGTGCAAAGTGTGTTCCAGAGTGTGTCTGTGGGAGAAAGGTTGCGATTCGCTGCACAAGTGTGTGGGACAGAATGTGTGTCCTGGTTTATGAGCCTGCACGTCTAGAGGTGTGTGACAGAATGCATGCAAGTGTGGGGGAGTGTGTGTGTGTGTGTGTGTGTGTGTGTGTGTGTGTGTGTGTGTGTGTGTGTGTGTGTGTGTGTGTGAGTGCTAGCATTCACACACACTTTATGCATTTCATTGTTAAACGTGTATTTCAGAGTAAATGTGCATCTACCCTTTTTGGGCTGCATCTGCATGCATGTCTGTGTGTGTGTGTGTTTGATAAGGTGGGAGGCTGGCAGATATGACACACCTCATCTTCCTTTCCGTCGGCCTCTATTTTAATCTGGCAAAACAGGCTGTGCGTGTAATGACCTTTAGAAAGGGTGAAGATAAGTAGATGAGGCTGACTGTGAGGAGCGTTGAGTTACTGTATGGAGGAGCCGGCGCTGAAAATAAGGCGGTAGATGACAGAGGGAGGAAGATAAATGGATGAGGGGATGGGGATAAAGTGCAGCATTTAACGAGATATATGCAGACAGAGGGCTGAGAACATGGAGGAGGACTGAGAATTTTAAGCCGAGGGGATCCAAACCTTCGGTCCAGCACCCTCACGCATGTCCTTTACAGAGGAGCCTCTCCATTCTGACTTCATCAACGTAAGAATTCTGTGCTGGCAGGGTCAGCCGTCTGAATCCTTTTATTACTCCGAGCGCCCGACTGACGCACTTTGCTCCAAATGTCGAACGTCCTTTCAGAGTTACACTTCAGCCAACAAGAACGTGCGGATGTTTTTCACAAACTGCTGCTATGTTTTCCAATGTTAGCAGTTCCCGTGGCGTCTATTGGGGATTAACGTCCAAAAATACAAAAGGACTGTCGTTCGATTTACAAGAACCTCATGACGTGATGGCGTCACTAGATGAAAGTAGGGTTTGTAAGAAAATATCAGTTAGAGTATATTATGTTTTGTGATATTGTATGTATAACCCGTTCTTGCCAATATACACCCTTTGATGAAAGGTCAGATAATTATTTACGTTACTACAATTGACATATACATGAATTCTTCCCCTTTTATGGGAATCCATCAAAAAATCTCACTAAGATACAACAACGTTAACCTTACATTGGCATTAGAAGACAATTCAGGGGATAACCAAAGCCAGTAGGGTTTATCCTGTGAGCACCTCGCACGGCTGTACAAAATTCCATGGACATCGATCCAATAGTCGTAGAGACGTTTCAGTCCGGACCCAAAGTGGACCAACATACAGTAGAGAGGCTACAAGTGTCATGTGAAGCGCCACTCACATGCAAACTGATGGCGTATGTGAGATGCCGAACTGGTCCTGAAAATAACAATGTATGGCACGCCTGGCTAAGACACACTAGCCGTGTTTTCCATTCACATATTTTGAAGTGCGTTTGGAAGTATCGCACGAGAAAAGCGAAATGGAAAACGTCAACATTTTTAATTTCCCATTTGCACTTACTTGAGGTTGTTTTTGCCTTTGTGGAAAAAAAAGAGTTGATGTGCTACGTGGATTATGGAGACACCTTTGCCCAATAAAGTCTGACAGAGTGGAAATTTAACCCACATCATTGATCAGCTGTTTATATTCCCATTACGCACTTTAATAGGTCTCCGTCCCCGACAAAATGAAACATGGCCAATAGTAGCTGACATGAAAGAACATTTAAAACGTGCACAGTTGAAACAAATTGTTCCTCCTCTCTCAGATAGGTCGGATAAAGTTCGATGCCAAACCGACTTGTAGCCGAGTTTATTCGCTCCAAACCAGCTGATAGAAAACGCGCTCTATTTGCATTTCTTTCTTTTCGACTTTTCAAAAGTTTGCTTATATTCGCTTGACGATTGACTGCTAGCACTGCTTGTGTCATAATCTAATAAATAAAGGAGGTGAGACTAAAACAGTGGAGGGCTCAAAGGGTTTAATCTTCTCCGAGCGTGGAGTGAAAATGAACAGCACGAAGCCTCCGAGAGCAGGAATTTAGTATGCAGCGCTTGTGCTCGTGTGCGTTTCTATTTTGGTGTAGCCGTTGTAAGGATATCAGCGCACCTCGAATCTCTAGTGCAGCTCGACACCCGGATGCCTTCACTCACTCTAAATTGCTTTTTTTCTCAGGCACCGCTCTCATGTTGGCCGGTCAGTGTTCGCAGGGGTATCGGACTTTTCTCTACACGGCTGGGGCGTCTCAACTTTGATGCTCGGTATCTGGGTACTGCACTGCACACGGGCGGGAGCTTGTAATTCCGAGCCGCTGAGTTAAACGCCTACTATGTAGAAGGTAATGATAAGGATAAGTGTAAGAGGATGAGGTCAGCGGGATGAATGGCAGCGCGGGGATGAGGATGAGGAGCTGAGCAATGCGCTATGAAAGAGACTGAGGGAAGGATAGAGGGATAAGGGGGAGGATTGAGAGATGAAGGGGGCTGACGGGGGGAAGGGAGGGAGGGATGAGGGGGTGGATGGTGGGCAGAGCAGCCGAGGGATGACGGGATAAGGAGGTGGAGCGCGGTGGGGGGCTGGGAGGGGGTCCTCACAAGCCCCTGATTATACTAATCCTGGTGGACCCCCCTCATAGCAGATTAGTGCCTGTACACACACATACACACTCAAAGACAGAGAGAGAGACACACACACACACACACCTTCTGTTGCCCCCAGCACATGTTGATTTGCCCCTCTCTCTGGCACCCCCGTGGCCACATCCAAATCCCTCACAGATTGGGCAACAGCTAGGAGACGGGGGGGATTGTGGTGAGGTCACGATTCACTTTTCGAACACGACTCGCTTTGATTCACGCCGAACTTCTAATCAGTCCAACGAGCATTCTTTTTGAATTCTACTTTCTAAATGACCATTCATGTCCTCACATGAACTTCTCTTTTTGCTGCAGATGCATTACTGATGGTGTCGGAGAACTACGGTGGACGTCAGGTATCGTAAAAAAGAAGAGTCTCTCCAGAGCCACTGGTTTGTCCACTCTGGGCTACTGTAGGAACACGGCCGACTCCCTGAAGGGGACCTGCTCTGTAAGAACGGTTACTGGATGAAAGGTCCTAAAGATTAGGAGAGTCTGTCAAAAATGTTTGCGTATCATATCATCAGCTTTAGTGGAGTTGAGCTTTGACCTTTAACCCAAAGAAATTACAGTACAAAAATTGAAAAATTTGTTTACCCTTTGTTGTTTTGTCTGATTTCTTAAACTCACAAATATCAACATCATTACTGTAGAAGCCCCAAATGGAATCAGTTGCCCTATGACAGGAAGAGTTACCCCATATAATAGAGATAGAATAAAACATTGCTCACAGCGGTGAAATGTCACATTTTGACAGAAAATCATAAGGTTTCAGGTTAATTGTTAATTGCAAGAGTTCGCTCAGTTCTCATTGAGCTGGGGGGGGGGGGACTTTTATTGTGACGAGTTTCTAGGGAATGAAATGTGTGTATTCACCGTTTTACAGCCAGTCCTTTGACCGCGAAATATATCCGATCACTATCCGATCAGGCAAGTTGCGTTGATGTGTCAAGTGGACCCACAGAGATTGTCATCCATAATATCTAATTCCTCTTGTAAGTTTGGATCTAGTCCTATAGAATCTCTGCTTTTCTCTGAGCTGTCCTTTGTTGAAATAAATCGAAAAACGAAGACAAAACAGACTCACGATTAGACCTCGAGGAGCGGGTGCCGGATCCCTAATGTGGCTGATAAAAAAGGAAAGAGTAGGACATTAAAAAGTCAAATTGGAGTGCTGTCCTCGCTGTCCTTTATTCCCCAATGTATTTGAAAAATATTGTGCGGGTTAATTTTCTTTTGGGCTTTTGGACCTACTTGCCTGTGGCAAACTAATGAAAACTGTTTTCAAAAAAGGCAATTTCTAAGGTCAAAACTTTCAAGCAGAAAGTCAAAAGAAAACTTGTAACTTGAATAATCCAAAGAACCATCGACATGCGTTGGTAAAAAGCAGCTCCTGTCAAACTGCGCGTGCAAATACTTTCCTTAAAACCGGCTTTAACCAGGCGCTGAACTCCCGACCGCTGCTCGGTGGCCCACACCAGCAAACCGTGGCGTCGCTGAGCGGGTTCAAATGTGTCAGACGACATGGAAGCACAGCAGGAGGGCGTTACAATAGAACATGTATGCTCAGCAAACATGTCCTGGGTGAATGGCATTTACAAAAAAAAAAAGAATGCAGGAGATTGTGTCACGGTAAGCTACTAGTCAAGCGGTGAGAGAAGAGGCCTGAATGGCAGGATATGCTTAACGTCAGCCAGATTGCACCGTGCAGCACTTCTCAGTGCGAACGACACCAAAGACGGATGAAGAGGGATTAGAGAGCGCGGCGTGCTGCAGTTACAGGCTAACCGGAGACGGCCAGTCGACTGCGCTGATGCTCGGCGGCCGTTAAACACACAACTACAAATCATGCTCTTTGTCGCGCATGTCGTCCCCCCCCGTCCCCCCCCCCCCCCGGATAAGGTCACAGGGGATAAACAACAGTTGAACCATAGTCCCGGCTCTGCTTACATGTACGTTGATTTCGTGTCTCCTTTCTTCACGAGTGAGACGAGTTACAGACACAAATGTCACCTTTGCGCTGTGTTTGGTCTGAGTTGCACAGATTAGCTGGACACACACACACACACACACACACACACACACACACACACACACACACACACACACACAGAATTACCTGTGTTGCTCTTTCACAGGTCATCCAATACTCCCTCTGCAAATATTAAATCTGTTTTAGATTCCACTGAGAGAGAGAGAGAGAGAGAGAGAGAGAGACAAACAGAGAGGGATATGGCAAGAAGCTAGCAGAGATAAAGAGGTGAGAGACAGCTCTTATGTTTTGGTGTGTTTATGATTACTATTTTGTCTCGTACTTTTAATGATAACCATTCATTGCATGTTTTTTTACACTTCATCTCAGAGAGACAAACAGTGAATGTAGTGCTGCGACATCATTTTCTTTGTAGCTAAGGAAGTTTACAGCTGAAGGGGAGACACCAGGTGAATATAGGGTAAGAAAACATAATGAACTAATAGATATCACCATCAAACATCCCCAGTTGATTACTTACATGACTACAAATATATACAGTATATGTTTTCAGAAAATGTATGTTTAAATATGCAAATTAGGCATTGGTTTATCAAATGTGTGCAAATTTGCAAACATTTCCAGAAGGAGAATCTGAACACTGATAAAGCCAGGCTCAAAAGTTCTTGTTATCTCTTTATTTCACGCCATGAATCAGAAAATACTGTGAATCTATTTCTGCCACGTTTTCATGACTAAAATGTTCTACAAATCAGGCTATGAATGATATATGAACGAAGCCCTCTGTAAAAACCATCAGAATATAGATGGGAGTCAAAGTGGAAAGTTTGGTGTATGTAAGTGAACTTAAGTGGAGATTTCTGATTTCTGAGTAAAATCTCAATTAAAGAAATCGGCCTTTATTGATATGTAACGTAAAAGTATACAAACAGGTGAATAAGGTAAAAAAATAAACTAATAGATATCATTATGAAACTTCCCCAGTTGATTACTTACATTAAAACCATTATTAATTGTGTTGCAAGTTTGTTTAAGTATGCAAATGAGACATTATCTGATGCTCACTTTTGTCGAATTCAGGAGAAATCTACAGACGCAAATAGACAAAGCAGTCAAATAAACACCCTAAATATGTATTTAAGATGTTTTCTTTCCACTAGAAGACAAAATCTCAAAAATGTACCAGTCCATGAAAGACGATGCTTTTAGCTGCGGTGTCGCTCCTCAATCACTGCTCCACTAATAAACACTGTTCTTTTATTTATTCTGCTTCTGGAAACAAAACATCTCTTTCCTTAAGTCCTAACGTTCTCCAACTGGTTAAAAAGAAACGCAGAAGCACGCCTGACCAATGCAAAGTCCCTCCTCAGACCAGTGCTGGGGAACCGGAAACCATATGATTCAGAATAATAATTACATAACGCACTTGGCGTGGCGCGTGTTACATCTGTCCCCCACATTCCCTGTCACACCCACAACAGGACGCTGATTCTGAACCTAAGTAGGTCATCCATACGGGCGGTAATCTGTCCATCATCACCCACCACAGCTCCTCCATCTGCGTAACGTGAAAACTGTCAACATTAAGCAGTCTGTGGTGCCAAAAAGCTCGGGAACTGTTGGCCAGCAAGGCAGAGGCTGTGCAGACTGAGACACGACAATGCGTCTCCCTTTTTTGTGTGGAGACCGAAGCTAAGGAGACATTTACTTGTGTGAAATTTCACAGATTATTACCTCTGCTGCTTGTTTAACTGAGTTGTAATTGCCACGATGTTTGTGATCTCCAGCTGCCGCGCATAAACATTCAGTGACAATCCAAGGCAGGTGTTGCCGGTGTCAACGCAGAGCCGTGAACCACACTGGATTGGATTCACAAAGAGACAAGCAGGCAAAATGAAATAGGGGAAAACAAATAGGAGATCTGTACTGAATAAGACAATTTTAGGCAACGTAAATGTGAAAATGAACTGAAAACACACTGTAAAAGGGTAACAATTGTAAAAACGCCCAGACCAGACAACACCGTGGTATTGACCTGTCAATCACAAGGTAGCCCCGCCCTGAAGCATACCCTACTTTATCGTCTAATTTACTCTAAATGGACCATCATTTACTAAATGAACATCATGCTCTATTGAAGAAGACTTGAAACTAGAGATTGAGACCAAAAACAATAAATCAAGAGAGGAGTAGAGTCATTTTCTCACAGACTTCTATACAATCAGACTTATTTTTGCAACCAGAGGAGTCGCCCCCTGCTGGCCATTAGAAACAATGCAAGTTTAAGGTACTTCTGCATTGGCTTCACTTTTCAGACCCGGAAGTTGCCGCCTGGTCTCACATCATAAATGTTTAAGCCAAAATACTCCTAACAATGTCACCACGTTGTTGTCAATGTGTAATCTCCTAAAGAGATTAAAAACCTTTATTACAAAGAAAACTGAAAGGCAGCTGTCAACTCTCACTAGTGTCTACCGAAAACAAAATTTCATCAGGATACCAAACAAGATGCTTTTCAAGTCCCTGTCGGAATATCATTAAACCATTTCGAAGATTTGTCTCTTTTGATCCCCAGGAAATGTCTCAAGTCAGTTGACAATTCTAGTCAATTCAAGTCGGTAGTCCCTCGAGCCTCCCGAACGCCGCTACTGCAGCTCTCAGACGCTGGCCCTCGCGCACCCATTCCGCTCGGTGACTTCCCATGGCTGATTGAATTAATGTCGCATCTGCTAGTGTTGACATGGGAACCCTGCGGTGATATTTTGGTGCTGTCTGTTTCTGTTGGGTCTCCAAGCCAGGACACTCAGAGTAACAGGCCGTGTGGCCTGGCCTGGTGAGAGGGTGTGTGTGTGTGTGTGTGTGTGTAGGCCACATGGCTAGAGGGTAATAATGTTAGCAACAGGGTTGATAAGTTCACGTCCGCCAAACACACACACACACAATGTTGTGGTAAAATAGCCTTCCTTCCCTCACTGTTCACTCATCTGAACTTCCTCAAATGGATTTAATAGGAAATATTCCGAGAAGGGTTTATGCATCGCCTCCGAGTAAAAGCTCAATCAAATTACATTGCAGTGGAGTAAGACACCAGCTTTGAATAGGAGATGACAAACACAACACAGCTTTTTTTTGGGGGAGCAAAAATGAGAATAATGCAAAAGTTACTGGGTCTGTTAAAAACATGAAGGGGGAGCTATTGACCCTTTGTTATTACCTGTAAATACTCAGAGAGCCTCGACAATGTGACACTCATTCAGTATTCTACACATAGGGCATCCCGTCATATTCAACCTTAAGCAAGACTCTCCCCTCCGCTTATAATGCTGTCAGCGTGCACCAAGGATATGCATTTTTAATTCTACAAGTAAACTCATAAAACATTCATCAATACATATACATATACTCCAGGAGACAAAAAGGAGAGAGAGGCGTCAGGAGAGTGGATAAGTCGTCGGCATGTTTCACCAGATCCCCGTCACATGTGGTGCTAACTGTTAAATCCATAGAAAATTGCATTTGGTCGCGGTGGAAACGTTGTTTCCTTTGTCTGGAACGAAGTGAACATGTTACTGGTCCACAAGAGACGGTGAAACCACTTGTTGGGGCTGAGGGTGATGATTGCTCCCAGTTCATGTTTGAGCCCCCGACTCTCTGACGGGGCTCCCGACACACCAAGCTGACCTCGGAGAATCATGCTAATATCTCCGATCACAAATTCCTGTTTGGAATGATCTGCCTTGACTCTGCAAACTCACAGCAACAGAGTTTGCTCTGAGGCATCCTGAGACCCATCTTTTCAGGCGGTTCTGATCCTGTTTTTTAGTCCCACCAGAGTTCCATTGACGGCGTTCACGCCAGCCCAAACTAACCGAAACGAACCGAGGCAAACGCACTGGTGTTAATCTGAACCGAACAACCCCGTGCTGCAGTTTTAGGATGATCTGGAACGCCGTCTGTGAGCCGGGCCTTATCACCCAGCATCAGCGTCCGGCCCCGCTAACGCCTTTGTGGCTGAATGGGAGCAGATCCCTGCACAAAGGTTCCAGAACCTGTTTGGGAAGAGTGGAAGCTATTTATGGAACAGACTCCACATATACAACCATTACAGCCACATATGGGTGGGATGTTAGGCTGTCCACATACTTTTGGCAATAGTCAGCAAATACTCGTGCATCTTGGAAAAAACGACTAAAACAAACTAGTCCTTTCTCATGCTTGAAATGCAAATTCAGAATATATATTTCATAAAAGCTGCGGTTGTGAAGTGTAGCTGTTATTTGCACTGGTGTTGTCAGCCATCGGTGTTTATCTTGTGGAAGAAAAGTCAAGGAACTACGTGAAACTCTCTTTCACTGACTCATTCTCAGTCAGCCCAAACGGCCAGCACCCTTCAGAAACTACAGGTGACGATCGGCCACAGCGACGGCCTGTCAGCAGCCGACGGCCAGCTCGGTGTGTCGGGGCCCTTACAAACACACACACACACACACACACACACACACACACACACACACACACACACACACACACACACACACACACACAGATATTTTATGGCATATGGCACCGGCAGAAAGCCCGAATACAAATAAATACAGTACAACGACTGAATTACAATGGAGACCTTTGTCTGTTGACAACGTCTCTCTCTCTCTGGTGAAAGATACCTATGTCGGCAAGGCAATATAGTATTAAGTGAGGCAATACCATTGACATTGCTCTCTCTGTTTATTTGTATTTGACAATCTAAAGTACTTATTTTCATCAGCTGAAGTGACACATGAGCGCTTCAACCGTCTTAGAAGTCGTTCCGGAGAACATAACCCTGGCTTCATTTGTGACAGTAACTCCGGACGACAACAGATGAGCGTCTGTTCCTCCATAGCTAGAGCCATCGCGGCGATGTCTGTCTAGACACTGATGCCTTAGAGTCATGCTGGGGGGAGAGGGGGGGGGCTCGTCACGTGCATGCCCCGAGGAAAAGAAAGCTCAACAAGTATCCCGGCTGTAATTAGCTAATGCCGCTAGAAGGCTCGGCGTGATGCTCACTGAATGAGAATGCAGGGAAGTTCACCGCGGGGTCGCCAGTTCAGAGAGTGGCTGCAACTCACTCTCTCTCTCACACACACACACACACACACACACACACACACACACACACACACACACACACAGTATATATATATATATATATATACATTCACACACTGAGAATACATTTGCTGAGACACACATGCTGGATGGACAATAGCTCGCTCAGATAGTTAGAGCGTCTGGTCAGCGTCACTGTGGTCGGGCAACACTGATACTTCTTAGCTCTCTGTGCTACAAAATGAGCAGTCAGGCTCACACACACATACAGACACACACACACACACAGACACACACACACACACACAGAAACATCACAGACAGTCGATATAGATCGATGATATGCAACGATATGGTTGGAGATCTGATTCGATCAAATCTGAACCCAGTATCCGCATATTGAAATCCAATCCTTCTCAAGCTCTTATCAAAGCTGAGACATGTTATGCGAGTGGTGAAACATCTTGGTACAACAATAAACTATTCACGTTATAACATTATTACATGCTCCCGTGAGTCTTAATTTGTTGTTTTATCGTGTTTTTAACTGGAGCACTAACATCGGAAAAGGAAAGCGCGGGAAATAAGTGCAGCACACTTTGAGGATGTCGGCCATATTATCTGCCCGGAGAATTGTTTTTGTTGCTGCCGTTTACATTCCAAAAAAACCCACTACAGGAAGGCACTACTGTTTTTGTTTCGTTTGTGATGTTTTTTCTCGTGCTGCCAATGGGCTACAGCTGAATGTCGTTGTGCATCCCTGTGTTGCACAATGACAGCAAACGATCCCTGAATCCGTGTTTTTTCTTTTTGTCCGCCTTAGCTTAAACTATTGATACGACGTGAATGAAAGTTTCACCGGAGCGATTCTGACCCTTGAAATTGATGCGAAACAATCACCTTGATGGTTTCATTAAAGAAGCTTGATGAGCCTTTCTCTAACGAACGATCGCTAAGAGCACAGACCAGACAGCAACGCAGAGTTTTGTCAACTTTTTTTAATGGAATTAACAATTATTGGCCGCAGCGGAATGTCATTTGCAATAAGTGATGTTTGACTTTTCAACTGAGCGAAAGAGACGGCCAGTGCCGGTTAAAACAGAAATTGCTCTTTGCTAATAAAAAAAGGACGAGTTCAAGAGATTCGGAGTTTAGCCAATCCCGGCTCTTTGCCAACCTGGACCCGCATCAAAAAATGTTGAATTACATTTAAGAAAAGAAATGAAGATAGGTATTATTCATCCTTTTAGTCAAGGTATTGTTAAGCAAGTCATCTTGGAGGTGGGAGTAGACATGCACAACTAGCATGCACTACAGAGACCTGGAGAGAGACGGCAGCTCCGTGTGCTTTCATGATAGAGAGTGGTAACAAGGTCAATAGAGAACGCCGACAAAAGTGATGAAGAGAGAGAAAGATGGAGGCGGGGGGGGGGGGGCCTCCTTCCCCTCCTTCCCCTCCTGCAGCCGTCGCTTCTTACCATCTCTAGAAGCATTATGCAAATGTATGTGCCGCCGCGCTCTAATGTCATGTTGGCGGTAACAGTAAGCAGTAATCATATTTAAGGAGTATGGGTGGGGAAATCAAACAAGGGTCTTTATTATCCGGAGATCCCTAATCCGATAAACTGTCATCACTTCACTCTGCAGCAATGCTTTCGGAAAAAAGAAGGAACACTCTCTGCTGCAGAGGAATGAGGGAGAGGAGAGAGAGAGACAGAGAGGGGGGGGGGGGGAGAGAGAGAGAGAGCTTCAGTCTAACTAAACTCTCTCTCTTCTGAGAGCAGACAAATGTGGATTTAGCCCTGTTATTGTGTCTGTCGGGTTGTGGGTAATTAAATGTAGCTGATAATTTGATCTTTTTGTCTCGTGTCTTTTCTTCCCGTTCTCACAGCCGCCGTGGGAGTCTACACTGTGTGTGTGTGTGTGTGTGTGTGTGAGATCAGACTTGCGATGCCATGAAAGACTGCGCTCTCCTTCTAGACGTCTTCCAATTAAAAGGTTAAACAAAGGAATGTGTTGAATAGCAGCTTCACCCCGGAGGACCCAAGAAAAAAAAAGAAAAAGAAACAGAGAGGGAGACACAGGTTGACCCAAAACAAACAAACACACACACACACACACACACACACACACACACACTACAAATAATGGCTGCATTGTCCGAGTGGCCCCGTCCTGTTTGTGTTTTGAATGATTTTATTGCTCCACATTATGAATTTTACAACTCTCTCATCTTATTATAGATATCGGTTATTGCATACTGCTGTGTACTAAAAGTTTCAAAGCCAAATAATTCACCAGCTCCGAGTGCTCTGACTGTAACAACTGTTGTCTGTTGAGTCTCTTTCCATATTTCACACGTTGCTATGCCAACATGTTTCCTAATAAACACCCATTTGAGACGGTGGAGTGGACAGAGTCGCCCTGCAGTACAGAGGGATGAGAGAATGGAGAGAGCAGACAGGAAACAATCAATCAAACGCCCTCCCCCTGGCGCATCGCGCCCTCCCTTTCTGTCTTTATTAAACTTCCTCTCCGTTGACCTTTGACCTCGCTGTTCCCAGCTCCCCGCGAGCTCTAAAAGGAGCTTTTTGCCTTTTGAACCCGTCTACAGGCTTTCGCCCTGAGGCTGACTGACAAAATGTTCCTCAGTGCTTTTTCGTTTTTCCCTTTCTCTGCAGAAATAAACAACTCCCAATGACTGACCTGGGAGCAGCACAAGCAGATTAAGGGGTTCAATCCAAATAAACAATAAAGGGTAGAAAAAAATGTATATATATATATAAATAAATAAACTGCTGTCCCTCGTTGGCTCCAATCCCGCTTGTTGCAGAGTAGTCGAACATTTCCCTCTGTTTTCTTGCTGTCTAATGCTGAATGCACACTATTTAAAGGAACATCGTGAGAAACCCCAGACATAACAACATATTAAACTGATTTCTGATATTTGAATCGTACCAACACACACACACACACACACACCAGACGATTGAGTCAAGACGCAGGACCACACACTCAGCGTTTACACTTTCAGAGTCGTGACTCCAGGGACTCACTCGATCAAACGTGACTTCAGAAAAAAAAACGAACTAACGTGGAGGCGGTCTGTCACGTCTTGCACCTAAAAACTAAATAATTCCACCAGCTTGTCCTCCGTTCCTACCGACCAACAGGCCCCGGAGACACAAGTTCTGTTCCCTGCTGTCGGGCAGCCATGTTTCCGCTCCACACAAGTGGGCAACACCCGGCTGGTGACGCTTCCCCCGGTCATTCCGTCGCTGTGTCTTTTACTCTGCAGGATAATGACATCGGGAAGACTCGGATCCAGTCGGTAACATTGAGACGATGTCTGAACCCCCCCACACAACAAGGTCATTCAGGCAGATTGTCGAGGTGAACTAGACCCAAAATATGGGTGGTCTTGGATAACTGGTATCATGAAGCTGGTTATTAACTGGCTCAGGTTTCCTCTCTGGATAGTTTATGTGAAAGAGTTAATATCACATGAAACGTTTCTTTTTTTATTTACTACTATGAAGGCAGCTGTAATAATAGACAGTATGTCGCGTGTTACATCATGTGTGTATTGTATTGTAAATATAGCACGTGCAAAGTAATCCCAATTAGAAATAAGAAGCTGGAGAAACATTGTGAGTAATATCCAAACATTCATTTAGATAAAGGCTAGAAATAAATGTGGCAATCACATTTAGGCCTTTGGCATTTTCAATAGCTCGTCCAGAGAGCACTGTGGGAAACGAATGGATTATCTATAACAAGATTATCCATTTGTTTTCCAAAATGACATTTTTATTGGTCTAAATTTTGTCACATTGAATTATTATGAATAAGTGACACTCAAAGTAAAGTCTAATGGAGAGCACGGGACCTTTGGCCCTTCCAGTTCGAGCAGTTCATGGACGTGCCGTCCCAGGCGCTACCACCGTCTGCAGACACACTACAGAGCATCGCAACACCAACCACAGCTCGCCTGGATGCCTTCTGCATCTTTTATTAGTCAAATGATTTTCAGACATGGTAATTCTGATGTTATCGATATTCCTGTAGATTAAAAGTTACTTTTCTCGACTACAACCTCCACATATTTCTGGGTCTTGCATACGGAGCACAGAGGCCATCTCCAAAAGAGAACATCTATCTATCTATCTAACACACGCCAACGCGTTCCAAGTATCTGTTATTCCCTCCGCCCCCCCCAAGTATCACTCCGCCTAAATCCCTCCCTCCCTCATTGTGTCATCCGTCCGGCAGAGAGAGGAAGACAAACAAATGAGAGAGAGAGGAAGAGAGAGACTCTTGGCTGGCGTGCAGGTTGTTTGGACTGATACAGGAGAGCCCTCTCATCTCTAATCTCACCCCTTTACTCTCGCCGGTCCCCGCTCCCTCCCACAGCCAATCGGCTCCCTCCTCCACCTCTCTCTCCTCACAGCCAATCGGCTCCCCCCGTTCGGTTCCTTATTCGCTACGTTTGCCAAAGTGAGGAGCATTGTTTGTAAGATCTGCCATCTTCATGCGACTGCAAAGTAAGCCACGCGTATCGGGAAAACAGCACCCACCAGATATGTGACAGTGACTCTTTTTCGTGTTAAAATGTGTATTATGAAGAACATTTCTTCAAGTTCAAAAGATCAGGAAAATGAATCTCCCTGTGTAACAGTTGATAACAGAAAGAAAGAGAAACCTAGCTTGAGATAACAGCCACAGTTCAGAAACAATTCGACACAAAGCATCTTGGTCGAGCCAGTTATATGTTAAACCTGCTGAGCACACACACAAAAAAAGACTTATGGTGCTGACAAGAACTTGTCGGGTGCTTTGGAAATGTTTCTAGCGTGTTAATAAACCGGATGGCCTTTCTTTTACACTGTATTAACCTGATTACACCGATAACGCTCTCCTGTCCACTGCTTTTCCAACTGGGCCCCGGAGACACCAGCGGGCCCCTGAGGAGAATGTGGAATAGTGTGGTTTCACCATTGTTCAATTGACCGAAATCTGTCCTGATATTCCACGAGTGCAGCCTCTGCTCTAGACTCCGTCTGGTCAAGTGTACAGTGATGTGATTGTTTTGACAATGTAAGCTGAAGCCGCTGTCATGTGGCAAGGCCCGGTGTTTTCACCGCTAGCGTCGCCGGCTCATGTGATTAGATGTCACGACACTCTGGGTCAGAGTGCAGATTATCCACACGCACACCGTGCAGTTCCAGTGTTGGGTCTAATGTTCAGCTTCCCCAGCATTGTGTTCTTTTCAGTATTATAAGTATTGTGGTCCTTTAAAACACGGCAATCATCATCATTCTCTAACTTTGTAGCATATTTTCTCTTCACCAAGAATATAGTATTTTAACCTCAACCAAGTCATTTCACTTCATTGTGTTGGTTTTTATATTTGATACTTTCAGATGAATTATGGCACATCATTACTAATAGTATTTATTGCCATGTCTGCCAGCAAAGGATGACAGTGTCCATATTGCCTCTTTAACAATGTAAACGTTACATCATTGCTTACTTATGTTACATATTACATAAGCAGATAGACATACTAATTATTTTCTATATAGTTTTGTTTATATATCACCATTGCATTCCCTCCTACTTTCACTACCAACCACTGATGTGTTGTTCGCTCTGTACATTAGTTCATCTTTATACATCTCTATATGAACTTGTGTTTGCACCATCTGGTTGGATATTAATCTTTGTTCATTGACAAATTATCTTGTTCCTAACCTCATTCATCCTCTCGTCCCGTTTACTTGATGCCGAGATAATCTGGGAACCCATCGGCTGTCGGTCTCACGAAGATGTACGGTCAATATTTTGGGGGTTGCAGTGTAGCCAGCGGACATCCGGGTAACAAATATTGTGGCCAAGATGTCCTCTTCCATGCGCCGGCCATTATTTATTTCAGACGTGAGGATGGAGTCGGAGTTGAGAGACGACGTCTACGACTGGATTGATTGCACGAAGTTAACTGTTTATTTTTCAGAAAATAAAAGGCGATATCATCATCATTAGAAGATAGGGTTCTCTTTCGGTCTCCACAAAGACTGTTTACCTGCATACAACCAGAGCACGCTCAAACGTGATTGGTTGATACCACATGGAGAGTAAACGGGAACCAAAACGCTTCAGATACCCAAAATCTTGTTCCATTGCAGATGTCTGTTTATAGAGATTATGTCAACACCGTGTATTTAAGAGCAGTAATTTGACTTATCTTATAATATTTAAATCAAATCCATGGTTTACATTCTACATTTGGTTCCACACTCACTACATTTACTTATTGGCTTCGGTCCGGCTGATGGAATCATTTGGAACTTTGTATTTAGAGTTTTGCAGTATTTCAAACATTTGCTAATTTCTTACTTTGACCGTTGAAGAGACAAATGTCTGTTTGAGGCATTTTATTTCCCCCCACTGACCTCAGTTATGTCACAAAGAGTAACAACTGGTCAAAGGAGTCTTCTGTGCTCAATATGTTTTGTATTTTTTGATGAGAAAACCAGTGAAACCAAAGCTTCATGTCATGAAAACAAGTGCAATCATCCATCCCTTTATCAATCGTTGATCCTTTAACTTCTATCACTCTCCACCAGCCATCTATTCCATTATTCCAGCCCTCATCTCTCTGCTATAATCTCCAATTCGGCCGTTCCCGGTGTATTGTAATCTGCTGTAATCTGACGGATTAACCTCGCTGCGCTTTCTCATCAGCGGATGGTTCTGGCTCAGTGCTGTGGCTCCAAACATCGCTGCTCGTTTTATTTTGCTCCTTGCCAGTTCTCTCTGTGTTTATGTGGAATACAGCAAGGGTAAGCAAGGAGAGGGATGTGGAAGAGATACATAAAACACAATCATACATAGAAAGAAGAGCAATTGAGTTTGTAGCAGATGAAAGAAGAGGCATATGAAAACATCTCACCTTGAATTAGCCAAAGCAAATAAAAAGATAACTGAATTTAATCCTGCTCAAGAAGACAAAGAAAAGGGACAATATGTTGAACAACATATTGTAAAATATGTACAAACCTTTGCTGTATTTAATCTCACACTGCATGCTTAACACAAGCAAACATGTCAGTATACTGTTTAGTCTGTCAACACACACACATACACACACACACACACCACAGTCTAGCATAGTGCTTTCAAATGGCTGAATTACTCGTGCCTGGCTCAGGAGGTGATCGGGAGCACGAGACCAAATCCTACACACACACACACACACACGCACACACACACACACACACACACACTTCAGAGAGTGGATTAACTTCTCATTTTGGAGACTGGATGTTAATTAGAGTGTGTGACAGCTAACACCTGGGATGCCATATGAGGGTCGGCGAATGAAGCACAGAGGCACCGACTTGTTGTATCTGAGCTCACGGGCATGAGACACACATCTATTTTAGATTGATACATCGCAAACAGATACTGCTAAAACCTGATTCAGTGGCGCTTTAATGGGATGGTTGTCGATGTTGTCAGAGACTTTGTCAGACTGTGGAGTCACCGCGGAGCCTGTGACGCGTGCTTATTCAATTCTGCCGAAATAAAAAGAGCTAAAAGGAACGTCCTCATCAAATATATATCTGAGCCATTTAGGAATATGACTCCAAAACACATGAAGTAGTACACGAAATGTAATATGGTTCCATTATGATCCGCTGGGGAAAGACTAACTGCATTAGGGCTGTTGTTGCTGTCCAATTATCTCCTTCATCAGCTCATCCCCGTTCTCCTCCACCTCCATCCTCTCCTCCTCTTCTCTCATTCCTTTCCCATCGTTGGTTTCTACGACTCATCCCTCTCTCTCTATCGCTCTCTTCTTCTATTGTCCCTCCGCATGACTCTGTGACAGCAGGCAGCCTGCCAAGTCAGTGTACACTTCAATTAGAGGAGGGACCTTGGCGTACACACACACACACACACACACACACACCCACACACACACACACACACACACACACACACACACACACCATGCAATGGTCGGCTGTCTTTCAGCTGAATGCTTTGTGAGCTTCCCAGTGAAAACCAAAAGGCTGCAGACAGACAGACAGACAGACAGGGAGTGTGTGTGTGTGTGTGTGTGTGTGTGTGTGTGTGTGTGTGTGTGTGTGTGTGTGTGTGTGTGTGTGTGTGTATGCAGGTCTGCCACTTGGAGCGTGTCCTCGAGTGTGACTTTCATATCAGTCTTGGTAATCTAAGTCATTCTCTCCGCTGCATTCAGATACAATAGAAAGCAGGCGCACACACACACACACACACACACACACACACACACACACACACACACACACACACACACACACACACACGCGCGCACACACTCACAGAGACCAGATGGCTGAACAACACCAGCTCTGGTTGGCTCTTTGTCCTCCTCCATTCTCTCACTATCAGCCTGTATATATATTTTCTCAGTAGTTCTCTGCCGCCGTGTCTGCTTATCTGTTTGTGTGCGTGCGTCGTAACGCACGTTTATCTGTTTGCCTCTTCCGTCCCCGAGGGAAGCTGCACGGCCACTTACGAAACTCCAAAAGCAACAACAAAAAAAAAATTGTCTGATGCGGCTGACCAGACAGACGGCAAAGCAATTCCACTGGATTCTTTAGCTTGTGAGCCAGATCAGTTAGTGAAGAGGAAAGCAGAGCAAAAGGGAGACTGAGGAGTTGAGAGAGGAGAGACGTGGAAACACAGTCACTACATGTATTTTTAAAATGAGCTCGTTCAACCAGAAGTTAATTGACATGAAGTCTATGCAGTTTCTCACTGCGACCTCACCAGTTCATCACTACATCTAATCTTTTGTATCATCGGTGTCTACTCAGCAGAGCCACGTTTGTCTGTTACCAAAACTGGTTAGCGTTAGCTAATATAGCAAGAAAACAATCTGTGGTCCTTTATTCAAAAGAATGTTTTGTCATTTTAAAAAATAGGTCTTATCTTTATAGTTGTCCCATCAGATATGTTTAAGCTGTCTGATTGCAAACGGCCCTGTAACATTAATTTAAGTTTTACGGTACACTCTCTGATTCGCTCTTCTCTTCCGCAGTCCAAATATGGTCACTTCCGTTCACTGGTTGCAAAAAGCCAAGATGGCGACGGCCAAACCGCTGAACTTGAGGCTTCAAAACGGCAGTCCACAAGTCACGACGACTACACTCACTTTATTTTTTTTTAATAAATCAACAGTGGGTTACATGAATATCAGTAAAATGCAGCATTAAAGAAATGATCTAAACTTAATAACTGGAAAGTAAAACAACAAACTATCCAGTGAAGATGATGTCACACCGAATGCAGTAAAAGGGAAGTAATCCATGAAACCGCAGATGTACACATGAAAACTTCAGGTATGTGTGTGTGTGTGTGTGTGTGTGTGTGTGTGTGTGTGTGCTTGAGAGAGAGATTGCGCACGGAGTGAAGGATCATTGTCGTTGATTGCAGAGGCCACTCCAGACATTAGATGCTCTGGCTGCAATCACAATGTTCACAAATGTCCAAATCAGAAATCAGGAGGCTTCTGGAGAGCAGCCAATCGATATCATAAACATCATCAAGGACGACGCTCCGACGGTCTCTCTCACACTCAACCTCCTTATTTTCCATGTCATTATATCTCCTTGACCCCGACCAACTCTCTCTCTCTCTCCCTCATTTACATAACGAGTGCTGAGCCGTGGCCTGACATCCTTGTGTGTGGCTGACAAGCTGGGTTTTAGGTGGACTAGAACACATCAAAAGAAAGCGAGGTTTGGACAATGACTGGGAAAAAAGGGGATTAAAGAAATACATATATATAATAAACCACACAATGGAGTTCCTTCTACCCTAATTGTACCATTTTATTCAACAGATTTGCCACGAATGGTGTCGAGCAAAGTTGACAGACATTTTCCTCACATAAGAAGTCACAGAATAAGCGTAAAGGTGGCAGACCCCATTGAGTGCGACGCACGCCGCGTGTGACTTATAGGTCGACAGAAGGGCCGTGTGTATGCATTAGTGTATGGGTGTGTGTGTTAATGGACAGACAGATGGGGCAGTCTAGAGGAACAGTTGATGAAGGCTTTACACTGCAGCTGGCCCTTTCTCTTCCCCTCAGCAGCAACCACACACTCAGAGATACAGAAAAAGGGCTGCTGGCACTGTGTGTGTCTGTGTGTGTGTGTGTGTGTATGTGTGTGTATGTGTGTGTCTGTGTCTGTGTGTGTCTGTGACTGTTAGTGTGGCAGCTGCCCTGGCATCAGGTGGGCAGCTCCCATTCTACATGAAGAAAGCACAGCTGCTGTAATATATAAAACACACACTGCTTCCTACACTAACTGATGAAGATGAGCTCTCTCACACACACACACACACACACACACACACGTAAGGAGTGTGAGATTCCCCTTCATCTAAGGATCGGTATCTCAGACGGATACACACCCTCTGCAGTCCCACTAAACACACACACACAGTCTGTATCCTTTCCTGCATGTGCCCTCTAATCAAATGCACATGTACACACACACACACACACACACACACACACACACACACACACCCACGCGGGCTGCGTCTTTCCTTGATGTGAAAGAGATTAACATAACGGGCACAAACACACGCTGAAATGTTTCTTCGGCCCTCTAATCAGACATAAACACACACACACACACACACACCCATCCAGGCAGCACATTTACCTTGATGTTAATCTTCTTCATTTTTTCGTTATATTTTTAGAAATTCTCATTACATGCCGACAGCAATCGATAAATCAAATGCTCTGACAATAAAAATGTTTTATGATTGGACGGGTGAATGATTGGCATCTTTCCCTAGATAATAGCACAATGTGCCAAAGAGTACAACACACGTGTATAGACAACACACATGCCAGTTGTTGTCCAGATGCACGCCAGATACAGAGACACATGTCCGCCCATCACCTCCCGTATCCGCGCAGACGCGTTGTGACGTGAGGGGGTTAGCCAGCTTGAATCAGGCCACTGGCACCTGACACCGGTCATCAGCACAACAGCTGTCCGAGCACATCGCTGGCTGTAGCTGAACATCTGCATATGTGTCTGAGTCTGTTGTTTGGCTCCGCTTGTGGCCTCGCATGGGGGGGGGGTTATGGCCCTTCACTGTTCAGTCTCAATGTTCACCTCAACCTCATTTCCAGCCACAGCAGGCTGCTGTTTCCAGAGAAAAAGCTCTGAGAAGCCCGCTGAACACTACCTGACCAGCATCAAAAGACAGACAAAGTTAGCAACTAATGGAGCGGTTATCAAACGAGTCGGTGGAGACCAAACCAGAGGTAAAATAACAGGTTGACAGAAAGACATGCAAAACCCTTTAGTGGCAAGCAGGTTTTAGGCGGTTAGGAGTAAAATATTAATACTAATACTAATAATACTTTGAGCCCTAAGATATACAATTTACATGAATGTAGGAATCCAGTGTCAATATAATGTGTAGGTGTACGGTAGTAGGGACTTCAAGGAGGGCGGGCTAAATGAACCTGCAAACATCTATCCCTAAACCCCCTACAGTGTTACAACATAGTAAAGTTATCCAATTTAATAGCAGCAGCATTTGATATAGAGCTTTATAAACTCTGTTCTCCATGACAAGAAATAATGACTTTATAATAACAACAGACTGTAAAGAAGAAGTGGACGGAGACACTGGGACGTCGTCCATTGGTTTGTGGACTGCCATTTTTAAGCCTTGAGTTTGGTCATTTTGGCCGTGGACATCTTGGTTTTTTGGAATCAGAACAGCACAACAAAATGCTGAAGACGAAGGGCCATTTACAGGCAACCAAATTGTTACAATTAACTTTCATGAACTGAAAACACAATGAAAGGGTTAGAATTGTTAGACGAAAACACCGACAACACCAAGGCCGGACAACGGCGTGTTAGCGACCTGTCAATCACAAGGTAGCCCCGCCCTAAAGCATACTCTGCTTTATGGTCTGTTTGACTCTAAATGGACCATCATTTACTAAATGACATCATGAAGAAGACTTGAAACTAGAGATTGAGACCATAAACTCATGTTTACAATGTTTACTGAGGTAATAAATCAAGAGAGAAGTAGAGTAATTTTATCATAGACTTCTATACAATCAGACTTCTTTTTGCAACCAGAGGAGTCGCCCCCTGCTGGTCAGTAGAGATGATGTAAGTTCAAGGCACTTCCTCATTGGCTTCACTTTTCAGACCTGGAGGTTGCAGTCTGATAATAACATATGAAATTGCAATTTAGGATCTTGCCTTTTTTTCCGAATGGATTTGCTTTATACAACCGACAGGCACATCACTTAGCACTCTGCAGGGGTTTTGTGTGGATTAAAGCCATCCCACAGCTGATAGGTTTAGCTGTGATCTTTGCCTTTGTCTCTTGACACTCACAAAGCCTTCCCACTTATCAAAGATTCATTAGCTCACTAATCCATCCATCTCGCTCTCCATGCACATCGTCCATCCATTAACATTGAGCCACATTCCTCCAGAGGGAGCGCTGAGATAATGCCCTGCTCAAGGACACAGGGGGTAATACATATGAAGTGATAGCCCGCTTGGGAATTGAACCCACAACCACAATGGCACATTAGCAGCGGCTGCCTCTCAGAAGTGATGCAGAACAGTATCATATCAGCCTGCGTCCCGGAGGTGGCAGAGATCCTGCTGCTGTAATTCAGATCACTCTGCCAGCGCCATGAAGGACTATTTCTGTATCACTCCATCCTCATTTGATGCTGTGCTGACTTTGGAAAAAAAAAGGGTTTTACTCTTTTTTTTTCTGTCCATTTGTCTCCTCCTATAATAAGTAACACCTGGAGAATTCACATGCAAATGAGTCTAGAGGAGGCGTTTTAACGCGTGGAAGCCAGTCTTAGGTGTCCCATTGATTCATTTTCACGCTAATGCATTCATTTCCTGTGAGGCAGTGAAAAAGACAGGAAGAAGGACTTTGATTTCCTTAAAAGAAAGCCATTTCAGATGTGCTTCAGATGGAGGTGTTTTCCAAATCCCATTTTTCAAAAGCCGACTGAATAGAGCGGGGCAGGAGTGAGTTCTGAAACCCAGAAATGAGTCAGCAGTTTTGCACATCCGGTTCCCTTGTTTCAAAGCCGGTGGGTTTTATGAATGGGTTTTTGGATGGGCTTGGATGCCTGAAATAGGTTCACGCAAGCTTAAGAGATTTTAACGTTTTGATCTACGACATAATATATGTCAATGAGTGAAATTTGAAGCTTTTACGTGTCTAACATTGTATGGCCAGTTAAAATGATATTTCTAACTGTGCTGGAGTATACTGGTTATATGCAGTAAAGCCCTTTCCATATATACCTATCCACCTTGTTTGCTCTGGATAGCCCAGCGGTCACAAACGCCCCATTGAGCTCCATTAAAACTCAGGTCTCCTAATGCACAATGTCGTGCTGGGTCACTTCGCTGCTGTTAATTTGCATAAATGATGACTTGTCTCGACGCTGGCTTGAGACGTTGCAAATAAGTACAACAGCTTTTACAAATGACTCTCACCTCAAACAGTCGTCCGGACGAACACAGGCACAGAGATCCATGTAGATGCTCAGTACAATCATTTAAAGGATCACTTCTGTGTCTGCCTTACATGTCCTCCTATCTGTTGATCTCTATCTCGCTTCCTCTCTGTGTCCCTAAGCCTCTCTCTCATGAAAGGCTTGACAGAGATAGCACTTCTTTTCTTTTTTTTTCCCAGGCTGACGTACACTAATGTACTAATGGATAGAGGAGATAAGGAGAATGAGGGAGAGGAGAGAAGGACAGTACGCCCCACACACACACATACACACACACACACAGGTTGGAAATTCTCTAGGGGAGGAAGATTTGCGGGCATGTCGCCCACCTCGGTCGGGAGAGAGGGAGCTGAAGGTGACATATGAGTGAGGGAGGGAGCACAGGGGATGAGAGAGGGGGGAGAGAGGAGAGGAAAAGACCTGAAGAGAGGGAGTGCGGAGAAGTATTAGCGGGGAGAATAGGATGATAATTCACTCAAACATTAGCACCGCTTATAGCGGTAATATTATCTCTGCGAGATTTACACACTAGTCCTCTCACAACGGCGACACACACACACACACACACACACACACACACACACACACACTTTCATTTAAAGGGGATAACCGTTGACACATTGATATATACATGTCCACATAATTGTAAGTACACACAGCACATGCAACCAGTGTGCTTGCCAAACTACAGGTTCAGAAACTCACTCACACTCAGGGAAGAAGCTCCAGGCATGAATGACACCACTAACACACACACACACACACACACACACACACACGCACACACACACACACACACACCAGGCTTCACAAAAGTCTGGTGTGTATTCCGAAAAACTGGTCGGACATTATTCCACTAACTTCTACTTAATGGGATAAAGATGGAATTATAGTGTGCTCAGGTATTGTGCTCATCTGCTCATTATAAGTTTGCATTGGAGAGAAGAGGAGCTGTAGTCCACACACACACACACACACACACACACACACACACACACACACACACACACACACACACACACACACACACACACACACACACACACACGGCCAGGGACAGCAGCCCGATCCGAGATTATCAATCATCTCCACCAGCCTGGTGTTTTTGCCATTTAACCAGGCTGAGCAGCCGATGCGCTGCTTCAATCATCGTCTGCCAGTCTAAATGCTGGTGCTAATTAGCATTCACATGCTAAATTACCTCCCATCCCATGTTTCCTGATTAGGCTTAATCATTCTGACAGCTAGTTTTACTGCGAAGCTTGAAGAGCCACTGCACGCACGGCCATCTAAACCTCTAGGAAGAGATTCAAGGCACTCTCATTCGCAGGACACTGGGATCGGCAGAGCCGGTATCCGGCAAAGCACACTGCTCAGACTATTGGTTCCCAACCGCAGTGCTGGATACATTTGATTTACAGGCTTTACAAATTCTATTGACTTTACAGACTTTTCGCTAATCACTGCTCTTTCCATAAAATATTCCTCTTGCCTTTAAAAGTCATTCAAATAAAATGCAGTGGAGTAGAAGTATAAAGCAGCGTACTTAAAGGGACAGTGTATAGGATTTGAGGCATCGAGCAGTGTGGTCGCACATTGCAATAGAAGTGCCAATTGCAAAACCGTGGTAACGCAATTAACCTCGCTCAGACGCCATAACAATAACGCAATTTTATGAGCGACGGAAGTCAAACGGCGGCTGGTGATTATGCACTAATGAAAACACAACTATGAACATTACATTCCAATTCTGCTAATAGATCCCTAAAATGCTACACACTGGCCCTTTAAGTAAAGTGGAAATACTTAGGAAAGTCCAAGCATCTCAAAGTTGTCCTTCAGTAGAGAATCTGAGATAACGTACAATATATGCAAACTGTTATGAGAGGTAGGTGAGAAGTAGGTGCTGTTTGATTTGAAGTTGGAATTTGCTGGTGCCATACTGTTAGATATACTGCGTAAAAGATTCACAGAATGCTGGTAGTGTATACGTCGCTGCGGTCACACAGAAACTGAGGAGAACACATGAGGCAACTTGCCAAAAAAAAAAGGCAAATCAGATCATCTCTGAGTGAGACAGCCGTGCGATCGAAGGAGCGGGGCCGGTGAACTTCTGGTCCACCTCGCTGGCTCCGAGGTGCCCCGAAGTCTAATCGGTCCCTCACTTGTCTCCGTGTCTCACGACGGTGAAGTGCCAGCGCTCTGTCAATCAACCCAGTTGGCGGTAGCGCCGCACCAAATCGGTCCTGTCAGTCAGACCATCTTCCGAGATAGAGAAGGAAAAGTAATTGGATTTGCTGCTCGCAGGGAAATGATGAAATGACAATGAAACCCCCCCCCCCCCCCCACACACACACACACACATTCACACACCTATACACTACTGAGTACCCCCCCCCCCCCTCCTCTCACTCTCTCTGACTTCATTGCTTGCGTCTTTTTGTCTCGTGTATGTGGAAATACTTGAGGCTGTTGAGAGTTCCTCTTCATCTCGCCTGATGTGGTGTTGGGATCTGGCTCTAGTCTAGAAGCACCCATGTTCCTTCCTGTCATACAACGTCTGATGGAAACTCCAAGATGAATGACTACACCTCCCAGCACAGCCAAAACTTGATCCTGGCCCCTCATTGGCCAAGAAGTGGCCCCCCACTGGGTTCGAGACCTGGTTTATAAGCGAGCAGGAAACGCCATTCGCTCTCTTCCCTCCGGACCTCGTCCTGGCAACAAGAAGATTCACGAGGAGCCGAGGCCTCATCAAATCCTATCAGGTCACATGTTACATTCGCTGGTCGAAACTACAGACTGTGTTTTATTTTGAGTTTTAGATCCCGTAGTGCGAGAACGGATAATCTCTACGACCCGTCCTCCCACCCTTTAGTGCACACCTTGCCGGCAAAAGAGGGCAACTGAGCCCCTAAAGAGCCGAAGATTTCCGGACAAAGACGAGCGACTCCCGCACGCCTCCGACGTTAAGAAGACCCCTCTCTGCAGCGAGGGGATTGAGTCTGCGCTAGCTCCGATAGCCGCGCCACCGGGAGCACTCATCTCCCGAGGACTGACTGATTCCCACCACGGGAAATGGACCTTACCGAACGAAGCTTCTCAAAGTAAGAGTTACTGGTATCTGGGCCTAGATTAGCTTAGCTTAGCATTAGCTTAATTTAGACTCTTCGTTTATGTCGTTGTTATTCCTGTATCTTGTTGTGTTAAGTTACTGTCGTGTTATAACGTGTTATTACGCCAGCATCGCGGACCACGGAGTCCCGTTATATTGTGTATTTCCTGCTGTAACCGTTCGCATTTGATCCGTCGCTGTTAGTGGAGGTGGAGCTTGTGATTCTATCACTTTAAAAACTAAAACTACGGTGGCCGACTCTCGTCTGGCCGACCGAGTTTCGGGGTGATAGGGAGACAAGCTGACATTTCACCTCAGTGACAAAGATCTGTTTGTTTTGGGGATTCTTTTATTTGTTTTTGGTTTTATTCTCTCCTCTTTAAATCGGCTCTGTGAGTGAGATCTAGAAGCGCAACTATCACCGTACATTACATTACATTACATTACAGTCATTTAGCAGACGCTTTTATCCAAAGCGACTTACAATTCAGATTCTATCACATTTCTACACCGTAGGCACAGCAACGGGAGCAATTTTTTGGGGTTAAGTGTCTTGCTCAAGGACACATCGACATGCAACTAGCAGAGCCGGAGCCGGGGATCGAACCGCCGACCCTCTGATTGAAGGACGGCCCTGCTATCCACTTAGCCACAGTCGCCCCGTAAAAGCGTGCTGTTCCTCACTTCCTCACTACGGCGCAGAGCACCGCGCTCAGAGCTCGATGTTCTCTCTCTCTCTCTCTCTCTCTCTCTCTCTCTCCCTCTACTAACCCGCACACACACGTAGTTAGAGCTACTGATTTTGGGTGAACCTCTCAGACCCGTGATTACGTAATCTCTGACCCCTACCCACATGTTACGCCGTCCCACGTGGTTATAGCAGCCACCTCTGCGCCATTTTGGTCGCCAGTCTCTAGACTCCATCATCTTTGCCTGTACACGCCCCTACCCACCATCACTGTTGAGTAGCCCCCCCCCCCCTTTCTTTCCACACACACACACACACACACACACACACACACACACACACACACACACACACACACACGTACATATATCGATACACATTTCCTTACCCCACTTTATTCATTTGAGTTTAGGTATTAGACACATAATTGTATGATAGCGTTTGTTGATTGTGATATTACTTGATTTGATCATTTATTATTTTGATTTAATAAACTCTGTTATATTTTAAAGAGCAGTCGTCTGTGATTACTTGTGCATAAGTGTGTAATAACAACTGGATGTAGTGGCCTGTGCTCGAACTTAACCCTTCACTCGCACTCCAAACGTGTAATAGTATTCAGACTGTTAATATCGTGAGTGACCACTAATTATGAGACTTCGTTTATAGTTTGGTTATTGGTCCCTGTCCGCAGGGTGGTGCCCTGTTCTTATTAGTAATTACTAATTAACTTATTGATATTAATAACTCCATTGATGTTGATAGTTTAGTTTCATATTTGCTGATAACCAAACACGCTCCTTTACGTTCCCAACAGTGGTGAGAGCGCCTTGTTCTCTCCAGGTAGACAAAAGACGCGACGGAATGAGAGGAATGAAAGGATTTCCAGGTTTTTACCGAGATCTGAGGAGGTTTTTGTTTTTTGTTTCAGGCAAACGGCACAGAAGGCAGCTCATGGTGCAATTTCATGCTGTTAAGAGCTATTGGTCCGCCACCTACTCCCGTGTCTTCCTACAAAGTGATGCACTGTGGGTTTTTTTTTTTTTAAAAGAAAGATGTTCGACTTTGAAACGCTGAGCAAAGAACAACAGTATATAATGCAGACGTATGCTGCTGCTGGCTGGCAGCCGTTAGACTTTTCACTAGGAGAGAGGAGGCCCATTCTGTGTGACAAGGCTGTAACTGTTCCCTACACCAAATACCCATACTGCATCTCTTATGTCCTACATCCTAGTGTACATCCTTCATCTAACCTTAGACACCCTCCGTCTCACGTCTTTCATCTTGCAACCCTAAGTCTTGCGTCATACATTCTAGCATGTCTTTAAGCCTTCAGTTTCTTTTGTTTCTTTGATTCTGCACTCTACGTCCAACAATTGACGATGCCTTCCCCATAGCGATACACTCAAGGGGTTTGCGGCCTCTGGTATGACTTGTAGCTCATTAAGGCTATTGTTAGCTCATGGTAGCCAACTTTAAGATACCGCACAAAGTGCTGTATAATCATTTACAACAATAACAATACTTTTAGCTTTTTCCAGAGCTCTCGACTGGATCTGATTTCCAAAAGTGCAAGCAAATGGAGCTCGAGTTAAACGTCCAGTGTGTAGCATTTTAGGGGGATGTATTGGCAGAAAAGGAATATAATGTATGTTTTCTTGGCCCCCTTGACGTTTTCGTTACGTTAGAATAAGCCGTTTATATTACTCACGGAGCTGGCGGCCATGTTTCTACAGTAGCCCAGAATGGACAAACCAAGCACTGGCTCTCCATAGGGCTAATTGCATCTTCTCCTCTAAAATGTGAAACATTCTTCAATTTTGCTGGCTTTGTCTATAAAAGTCCCAAACTGAAATCGAAGCGACCGATTCCTCCATTAACTCCTCCAGCTCTACTCATATCATGGATCCACATCCTGCCACGTGTCCTTCATCTCACGTCGTATAATTTACACCATAAGATCCTAAATGTTGCATCCAGATCAGTTTGAAGACAGCGTCGGCATTCTGTCAACGGTCTGCGTCTTTCTTAAGACTAGTCACTCAATGTAATGGCGACCTTCTCCTAACAGAGACCACCCTGCACAATTAAATCACAAAATTAGCCTTTATTTTGACACGGGGCTCTCAATCAGCTGTTCTCCGCTGTGCCGCGTTAAACCAATAAAGCCTGTTAACAGAATGCTGATTTGGTGTTTACCCCAAAGTCAGAAATGCAGTCTACAAGGGCGACTTCATACAACAGTGTTAGTCCTTACACGCACAGTCAAAACCTGCACAGAAAGAAAAGACACAAACCCAACAGTAATGGAGACATTAGGAGGGTATTTAGCACATACATGTCAGTCAAGGCATTCTGATTAGTCATGCTGATGTAAAGCAGCAGCCTGGCTTATGTCACAGCTCTCTCTCTCTCTCTCTCTCTCTCTCTGTCTCACCCACATATCCAGACGAAGACACCATCACTTATCGAATGGACTGCCTGGGTTTAAGATTTACACTAACGATTATATATTCATAGATCAATCGATACGGGGAGTCTGGCGCGCACTCAGCAGCAGTCACATTGTGGGATTTCTAATGAGCGTGAGCGAGCGCGCGTGTGTGCAGACACCAGCGCGCTGCAGCTTTACATTTCATGAGGGCCAAGGAGCACAGTTTAACTCCCAATGAATAGCAATAAAAACCACACAGCCCAGAACCGTCTCTCATCCCATCTGCCTCGCTCTCCGCGTCTCTCTAATCCCAGCTCCCCTCCCTCTTGCCTCCCTCAAAAATTCTGTTTTGGTAGCAATCCAGTTCAGTCATTTAAGAGTTGCTGTCCAATTTAGTTGGAAAATACCTAATTTTAAAAGGCAAAAACGAATTGCATCCTGTGTCAGAGGAAAGACTTAACCAGGCACCGGCGGATGTAAACGCCTCGTGAACGGTGTAATTGTGCTGATTTATTGTTATTGGTGTCCTGTCCCGCCGTTTCCCCTGCCCGTACACTGCAGCATCTGCATTGATCTGCGCCCGGACACCGGCGGCCTCCATCCTCCGCGCTCACCTTCCTCCCCTCCGTCTCCGGAGCACAGGAAGGCATGCCGGCTGAGGGGAAATGGGATTCCGATCAGCGGGGTATCATCCAGGATCTGCTGACCCCCCCCCCCACACACACACACACGCACACACACGCTCAACAAAGCCCGCACACGTAGACACAGAACAGGGGTCAGGCACAAGGACTAGCGGGCCAGGTTTCAGTCGACGTAGCAAAACACCAGAGACAGGAAGACGTGTAAGGAGGCATATGTGTGTGTGTGTGTGTGTGTGTGTGTGTGTGTGTGTGTGTGTGTGTGTGTGTGTGTGTCTGTGCGAGCTTGCACATTATCATAGCCTATATAAAAGAAGTTGACAGCAGCATTACTGCGGCAGACGTTTCTCCGGCTTCGGAAACACAGGGGCCTTAACGCTTAAGCTGTCAAACTGGTACGAAAAAGTGTAGCAGCTGAATATTCCAAACGCATTTCGGCTTGAACAGAAAGTGGCAGACGGTGCGATGTAAACACAAACACTTCCAAACCAATGAGACAAGCACTTACAAAGTCATAGATGACTTGAAAGCGTTCCTAAAATAGTCTTTAAAACTTTCAATTTCAAATGAAGCTGACAGTGAAATGTGGATGTAACTTCCTATCTTTTTTATTACGTATGTATTTATGCAATTATTTTTATCCTCAGGTGACTTTTAATTCAGTCTCCAGAGTATTGGTGACAATCTCGTATGGAGATGTCCTGCAAAGGATGAAAAGAGAACAAAAACACAGAAGCGGCTCCGTCGCATCTCAGATGAAGGAGCGGCTGATTGGCACACACACCCTGCGGTCTACTCAGCATGGGTACACACACACACATACTGTAAACCCACTGGCGCACACACACACGCACACAAAAGGACTGCATGCTGCGTGTACACTGAACATAGTGGAAATTACCGCTTGCCTGTGATTGAGGAGAGATTTCGAAGGCCACCATTGCAAGCGTGAGCGCGCAAACACACACACAGATCTACTTCACCTCTGGGGACAAACAGGAAATCATCCTCACCCACCTTGAGGCCACTCAGATACACACCCTGGGATTTAGCAAGACCACCAAACAACACTCGGCAAGATAAAAAACCCACACAGCTCGGGTTTGTCAAACAGCAGCAGCTCTACACACGCACGCACACACACAGACACGCACACACACACACACACTGCCTCGCTCCGTGGGAGAAAACGTGCATCTCCCCAGAGCTGCTGCCTTCAAACATATATGTGTGTTGTTTGGTATGTTTAGAAAAACATGTGTGTGTGTGTGTGTGTGTGTGTCTGCAATGAGATTTGATGACAAAACCATTTGTCAGCAATGTCAAAACCAATGACCATTGAAAATACATCACAAAATTGCTTCAGAGTGAAAGTGGTTTTCTGTAGAGCATTGTACACACACACACACACACACACACACACACACACACACACACACACACACACACACAGAAACTCTCTACTCTGGCAGGAGCATTTGAATCCCTATTTTAGTGACATTTTGTTAGTTTTATGTCGGTTATTACTGTAATGTATTGTTCACAACGAGCGGGAAACGCCAGAACATACATGACAAAAACAACTTTCAGAGCGGACTATGATATCTTCTATATGCTGCGGGCTTGGAGAAGAGTTTCTGGGCCAAACAGGATTGAATGTTTATTGAATTTGGTCTGTTTGAAGAGCTTCTAATCTTTTACGCCAAGGGTAAAGTTTCAAGGGTTTCGCACCAAAACGGCAATACTGCTTCAACTCTAAAGAGCAAGGAACACACACACACACACACACACACACACACGTATTCCTACCTTCTTCATGCGTCCGCCGCGGGTGCCAGTGAACGCCACGGTGTGCCCGCGGTAGTCGTAGGCCGCCACGGAGGTCATGCCGTCGTCCTTGTCCACGTAGAGCGGGATGCCCTCGATGGCGGTGGTGCCCCCTAGAGGCTGGTTGAAGTCCTGGCCGCAGAAGTTGTCGTCTATCTGCAGCGGCTGCATGGGGGGGGGGGGGGGGGAGGAAGAGACAGCCATTAGCTCAAGCATTAACACTTTTTAAAACAATCCCTTTTCCCGTTTGAACTGACATTAATTGTTAAAGGAGGAGGAGGAGGCTTTAAACGTTTTATAGTGCTGGAGCGAAGCCAAGCCGCTGCAGATTTACTGAGAAGTGGAGCGAAATGAATGGGCGTCGCTGGAAAAATTCACTTCAGTTTCCTCCCCTTAAAACAAAAAAAACAACTTTTATTGAAAAGCAAAGTGATAGAAAATGGGGACACAGTGATGTTTGTCTTTCATTCAAACAGCACAATCCAACCGGTACACAGTTCTAGCTCCTGTGATTAATGGCTTCCCCTCCATTCCAGCCTTTGATTATTTCATAGTACATGATGTCAAACCAAGCAATTAAGCATCTCAGCATGGTTTGAATGGATGAACAGTTGCTTGCTAATGTTTTTAATATTGATTCCTTTGTATACAGCTTTGGCAATGTAGTTTCTAATAAGAGACAAGCCAATACAACGAGTAAATCAAAAGGAGCAGGAGTAAAGACAAGGGGGGCTGGGGGGGGGGGGAGGCAGGACACTGGAGGAGATGACAGAGACATGACAGGAAGTAAATTATAGGTCAGATTAGCATATCATAATCAAAGTGTCTGGTACAGGCACATCACCACACTGATATGTTGATATGTCACGCTTGATTTATGTGTGTGTGTGTGTGTGTGGGGGGGGGGGGGGGGGTATTAGGCATGTCATTAAAAGCATGCGATAGCTGACATCAGGAGGTGTGCGGCGTAGACGTGTGTGACACAGATCATCGACTGCATCTAAATTACCGCGGCGACTTCACACACACACGAGCATACAGAGAACCATATATACAACTCTGAAAGGAGATTGTGCAGATGCACACACACACACACACACACACACACACACACACACACACACTAAATAACATCTAGTGCTTGCATCTTTACAAGCCAAGTTTCTGGATGTGGAGGGATGTGGCTATGAGACAAAGGATCCTTCAATTCTGGTTATTCGGGGATGCTGCAAATCTGATTTGACATAAAATTGCTTGGTTTCTCCCAAAAAATTATGTTTAGCCTATTTTAGTACAAAAAACGGTAATAAAACCATGTAGCCTAAGAACATCTTGGCTGATACAGCAACAGAAGGCTACCGTTTCAAAATCAAAGAATGCGTTGATTAATCAGAGGACTCGCATACGGATGTAGCACTATCAGAGCGCTAGATAATTTGGCAAAACAGAAAAATGGAATTAGGACCAGAAGTTCCATCTACAACAACGAAAAGTAATCAGGCTAAGAAAGCGTCCCAGTTGCTCTGTTTCAGTACTCTGGACAGCGCCGCATCTACAAAACACACACACACAACAAACATTTGTCGGCTGACCTTTTTAACCGGATGTTGTGAGATCCTTGGACGTAAGAGGGTGAAGTAAAATAGCCCTGCACTAAAATCATTCACTTCTCCTCCATATATTTACGGAAGAAAGAAAAAACATCTGCCAGCTGTGACGATTTGAGGGCGCAAAACACATGCCCCTTATTCTTAGTCGGGGTGACCCCTATATTCAACCATTGTAGGAGACGCAGGACGAGATGACGTAGTTAGAGAGCGTCAGTCAAACCTCAAACAACTGAAGACCATTTAGAAAGCATGATCTGTGGAATTTAGGGATCTTTCATGTATTCATTTGAGGACGGCTACAGCCTCTCTTGTTCTAGTCTCTTCAGTGAACGTTGAGGTCACACGCCTCGTGTACGACACGATTTAATCACCGAGTCAAAGTCTATTTTCATCGCACTTCTCTTTCATGTTACAGCCAGTGTTCCACCTCAGCCGCTCAGAAATACTTTTTTTAAGGCACAAAGAGAAAAGGTAGATGGCAAAAAATATATATTTATATATTAACGTTCACTGGAACAAATCTAACGCACACGCACACACACACACACACACACACACACGCTCCAGCCTTTCCACGAGACACAAATTAGCATGCAAGCTTTCCCTTGTTCATTAGAAAACGTATCGTCTCCATAGAGACTAATCAATCACCCCCGTCCCTCCCAAACAGCAACGCTGTCAGGGGAGCGAGTGTGTTTGCACACACAAGTGTGTGTGTGTGTGTGTGTGTGTGTGAAAAATAAGGTCTTTGGTGAACATTGTCTCACTTCTACCAGACTTTCAAAAGGCAGCCAGACACCACAGCAAACTTTAACGTCTGAGGACAAAGACACAACGTGAGGGTGAGAGAGACACGCACACACGCGCTGGCTCTTTCTGTCATTTGCTTAAACATGTTTTAAATTTTGGAACAGTTTTTGCGAGTAATTTGAGAGGAAGAAAGGAGGACAAAAGGGAGAGATGTAGAAAGGAAGAGAGAGGTGGACGTATGAAGCCTGGCCTTGGGTCCCCTTGTTTCCTCTGATAAAGACAGAGCAGAGCCAGACCTCCATTCATTCCTTCCCCTCGTTTCCTGTCTCTCTCTTCTTTTCCTTCCAGCCTCTGCTAATCCTGCTCTTCTTTCTCTTCTCTGTCGCCACATATTTCTCTCGTCTTCTCCCTTTTTCTTCTTGTTTTTCTTTCAAGGTTCACTGGGAACGGCCGGAGGGAAATCACGTCCGTCCCAAAGGGGTTTATCTTTTCTTTTCTTTTTTTTCTGCTTTCACATGCCTGCAGCTCTGTGAGACCATCTTTCCTTCCTTTCAGAGCGTTATAAGGATGATGATCCCGGGCTTCAAGCATTTACAGGTCACATGATTGTTGAGATAAATGACTAAATGCATGTTGCAGATGTCTTTTCCATCAAGCTGAGGATAAACGACATGACGGTCAAAAGCAAAGCCACTGAATATCAGCACCTATCTGGATGAAGACCACGTCCATTTCACGCCTCTATAAAAAACACAGCTTTGTGTCCAAATCAGAAGTTTTAAGGAACCCGTGTATTACAGTGGCTCATAATTACATCATTGAGCCGGGATTTATTTCATGCCGGTGCCTCGCACTCGGCAACTAATCTGCATTCCCAGTGTCTGTGGAGCACAGAAGCAAGATCGCCGGCATGCTGAGGACGCTAATGGTTTGTTATGTTTAGCCCTGACTTGCATCATTACCGTAGAGTCAACAGCTCACGTTGAGGCACAGCGGAGCGTTCAGTCGATGTGTGGGGTTTTCTTTTCTTCTCACTGCAGACAAATGTGGCCTCACACAGACCGGACATCTGCGGACAACTGTTGTGTGCCTTGTAGACATGTAGTTCCTGCAGTCTGCCTGCTCTGTCACTCATTCCTCTACTGCAATTGGGACGCTGACGCTCCGTCAGCTGCAAAGACGGAAGTGACTGGAGAGCCTAAAAAAAAACAACTAAAAAAACGCATTTCCTCAATTGATCACCCTCGGGTTATTCTAGTGTTCAGACTACAAACGGGTTACTTTTTTTCCAAAAGTCGCTAAATGTAGCAAGAAAATCTGAGAGCCCGTCTCTTTAGGCCTCCTTCCAAAGAAATAAAGAATCCTAAGAGCACGTTAGCCACCCCAGCTTTAAGGGGGAACTGTTCCCGTCTGGTCCCAAACCACTCTTGAACTAAACAGAATTATTAATACGGTACTTTTACCTGACCTGTGACTCGGTTTTACAAAGCCAGAAGATAATAGTTTGTTTGATACCTTAATTTAAGCAATTATTTTGTGTCACAAAAAAAGAGAAACTTTAGATGTCCCGTCGTTAAAACCATGAATGTCATATGATCAGGGCCTTCATACTTCCATCATCCGCTGCATGACTCAGTTTAAACGGCTTCTGCTTTCTGCCACTGAGGTTTCACTTCAATGTGCATTTGAAGGACAGTGGCGTCGTCCATATTTGTGCTGGATTTATCATATTATAAGGTTATGGCTGAGTCGTCAGATGAATGGTGACAGTGTGTTTGGTGTGGATCCCTGTGATAATCCTTTACTGTGTCTCTAACATAAGGTGACCAGCAGGAGGCTTTTATTGGGCTTCTATAAGCTCTGCGTAGCTTGTTCCTGTTGGCCCTGCTGGACCTCTGACCGCGCTATTATTATTACAAGCTATTGCTCATACTCAGGACACTGTACATAGCTTTACACATCACACACACAGGCGCACACACGCACACACCGTTGTGCTATTTTCAGGGGGTTAGACAAGGACAGAGTCCCCTGTGTTGTCCTTGCCGAAGACCTCTGCTGTACACGGGCGCAGGCTGGCCCCTGGTGACACACACAAACGCACACACACACACACACACACACACACACACAAACGCACACACACACACACACGCACACACACACGTAGACCCCTGCCAAACTCTTGCTGGGTGAATGATGATGGGCCGATGAGGGAGAGAGTGGGGCAAGTGAGATGAAGAGAAAGGAGAGGAGATGGGGAGAGAGAAGAGGAGGAAAAAAAGAGGGGAGATAGGGAGGAGAGACAAAGGGGGAGGCTAAGGGGTCAACGGCGCTGTTGTCGTCGCTAATGAGCCTCGATCCAGGAAGAGAGCGGGAGATCGAGAGACGGAGAGGGTTTGAGTTCGGCGTGAGAGCTGACCGTGACCGTTCTGTGGTTTCACGAGATGTGGCACCAGGAGGAACACGTTACCAACATTAGCACGGAAAAACAAATTCAAAGCGTTCTTTGTGTCGTGAGCAAGAAGTAGAAAGAAAACTTAAGTGCTTTCTCTTCATTATTAAAGCAAGGGTTAAACTCTGTGGATTGTGGGCCAACACGGGAGCAAACAATAGTAAATGATTCGTCTTCAACTAGTTAAACTGCAAGAAAATCTGAATTTCTAGACCACAAAACCTCATAGAAAATTCATTTTCTTTCTAAATAACTGCAACATTATTACTACAAAATATCTCTGTATCTGCTGCCCCCGAATTCCATTTAATACACTACACTACAAACACTGCATGGATTTTGTGCCCACTTAAAATATCATATCATGTGTAAATAAGTAAACAAGTTAAGGTAAAACAGGCAGAAATGGCCAAATATGTGGTTTCTGTTCATGGCCTAGGGGCCCACTTCAAAGGTTACGATACAAACGTGAACACAAGATGAAAATCTGTCAGTCTAGTGTCAAGATGTAACAAACAGAACGGGCAGAAATGGTAACATGTTGGTTTGTGAGGCAGAGATACTTTCACTAAATTCAGTCGACATCTAGTGTTTAAATTAGGACGTGCAAACTGTGACATTCATGAGGTGGCTGATGCTCAAGACATTTAAAATTGGTCGGCGGGCCGTAGTTAGGCCTCCCCAGGTTAAGGCCATTTATCAAGTCATTTATCTACGAGACTTTCCTTCATGAATATTATTTTTATGCAAATCAGGACCGGGTAATATTTCCATTAGTCTGGATGGGTGAAGACTTTTATTCTGGAATCTAAAAGCCATCATAAGCCACAATAACCACTGTTCCCTTTAGTGTACGTGCGACTCTTCTCTTCTTCAGTTCACTGCAGCGCAGTTTATTACGAACAAAAGCGTCTATACGTCCGTCTAAACACCTTAAATTGTCAGCGTCTTAATTATTTTCAAATCTTGGTTTATCCGCGTCGATGTGAAACAGCGTCACGAAGAGGAGAGGCGGGGAGAGAACGAGCGAGTCAGAGACTGTGATTGAGGTAAACAGAGAGGGGAGAGCGAGAGACAAGTTGTCAACATGCTCTCCAGAGAGCCAAATGTCTCAAGAATCTTCTCATCCGATACCGGCACAAACACACTGCTACAATCCCACGGAGAGCGTGTGTGTGTGTGTGTGTGTGTGTGTGTGTTAAACATAGCTCGTGCCACGTTCCCCCGTGAGAAAGATAATGTTGAAGCGTGTGAGAGTCGTACTACTGAGACAGCTGATGCAACGAACAACAAGACTTGCAGAGTGGAAAACTGCATTTCATTATTTGAGGCTTTGTGTGTGTGTGTGTGTGTCTTTTTTTAATAAAGAATGGAGATGAGATTGGACCGGGAAGAAGAACTTGGGAAGAAGAAGAAGTCAACAACGCACATATAAACACACTGCACATGTATACACACACACACACACACAGTCCTGGCCTGCATCCAGGCATTTGTTGTGACTTGGCGTTGGAAGCGGAGAACAGCGCCGGTTGGCCTTTCGTTTCCCCCAGTGAGCCAATATCTGCTCTCTAATTGGTTGTTAATGAGTGTCTGTGTGTGCATGTTTGTTTGTCAGTGGATATGAAAGACGGTGTGTGTGTGTGTGTGTGTGTGTGTGTGTGTGTGTGTGTGTGTGAGAGAGGGACAGAGGAGGGGCTCCAACAGGGATCTTAAACATCTGTCTAACAGACTGGGACACTTGAAGCTTTGACCTGCTTAACTAAAAACACACACACACACACACACACACACACACACACACATACCATTGTTGTTCAATGTGCATTTGTGTGTCTGTGGGTGAGACAGAGTGTGTGTGTAGTGGGGAAAGTGTACAGCCGCTGTAAGATACATCCACACACACACACACACACACACACACACACACACACACACACACACACACAGAGTGGACTTTGTGCAGACATCTGGCAGTGCAGTCTGCTCTAATGGCAACTGAACTACGGGCATCTGCATCTCACGCCCACACACACATGCTGTCACTCGCACACAGACACACAGTGCCCGCCCTCTATCACTGCAGTTGGTCGAGTTAGAGCAGGACAAGCACAAGATGCAAAAGACTTAATTTGTCCCATCGAGCCTTTGTGACTAATATTATTTCAAAAAGCAGCTTGAATATCCGTTGCTGTGTCTTGATTGTGTTTGATTGGAGCGTACTGTTGTTAACGCACAGGACCTATAACGGAGCAGCGGGCCAATCATAACGAATGACACATGGTTTCTATCTGTTCTCTTCGTGTAAAGGTACCCTGTGGAGGGTTTTCGGTGGCGGTAAGTAGCCATGCAAACCATTTTGTTTGCATCTTGTGCTTTGAGTAGCATCCGCACAAGACCGCAAGCGAGTATGAAGGCGATGCAACACAAACACATTCCACCAGTTTGAAGCTGATCGACTGGTGGCGGTAAAAAGCCAGTTCATTCATACTTTTTACACATTATTAAAGCAGCAGAAATAACAAATTATCCTATTTTGCTCAAACCGTCACTCTGTCCTGACAGTACATGAGACAGATAATCTGTGGAAAACAAATCCGGTTCCTCGGCCTCCTTTAAGTGCTCCTTCTACCGTGCCCGAAGGAAAACAACCAATCAGAGGCGAGGAGTCTGTCACGCAGCTGTCAATCACTGCTCGTGGATTCCAATCAAACTGTCAAACTAAGCAGAGCTGATCGATTATGAATAAAGATTGTGTTACTTTATCACCTCAAATGTTTTAAGCAAAGTATTTGAATGGACTGCTTTTCTGGTGGGCGGTGCTTGGTTTTGTCTCGACTGTTTTCAACATGGCAGCCGGGTTAAATACTTTCTCATTCTCTAGTTCCACAGTTTGATTGACACAATCAGTCAATCCTGATTGGTTGTTTTGTTTTTTCCTAAAAGTTACCGAACGCAGCTTTAACCGCAGCGTTGCAGGTTTTCCTTTGGAAGATGATTTGCTTGTGAAGGTTAAATATGCTGATTTGTTAAATATTCCAAAAATCTGCTTTGCAAATGTTTGAATTCATTCAACGATCCCTCGAGGAAACACTGAACGGAACACGAGAAAACTCATACATAATTAAGTTTCACAAAATCTCCCCAAAAGTAGTGTTTTTCTGTTTAGTAGGTTGGTAGGTTTGGTACATTAATAACAATACTGTTGGAATTAATTTGACATTATTGTTTTAACAGTTGCAAAGAATCTAAAAACAAGTGGGAAAAATATATATATTTTGTTCCCTTATCTGGCAAATTATCTACAGAAAGCATCCAAATCCTGTTCAGGTCAGTGTTTCCTTCACACCGTCGGAACATCTGGCGTTCTTGGTGGAACTGGCATCCCTGCTTTTACTAAAACCACTCGGCACTACTTGGCTTCTCAATCACTCACATGAGAAGGAACTGCCTGCTTCGGATTTTTGCACACAGAACAAGCCATCATTGACCTGATGCTTTCTATCTTTTGGTAAATGTTTTTTTTTTTTTTTAACTTTCTGCAAGTTCATGAATGAAGGGAAGGCCCTTTGACATTTCAGCATCTGCTGTTTTGGCTCGGGTGAAATGAGGAGCATTAAATTGGAGATGGAAGGAGAGCCTGGCAGCAAGGAGATGTGCTCTGGTGGAACGAAGAGGCTGCAGGCGAGAGAGAGAGAGAGAGAGAGAGAGAGGGAGAGGGAGGGAGAGGGAGGGAGGGAGAGAGAGAGAGACAGACAGAGAGACAAAGAGAGAGAGAGACAGAGAGAGAGGAACAGAGGAATAGTTGGGATGCCAAGAAAGAGATCAGCGTTTGTATTTCTCAGCTAGATTCATTCCACACAGTCTTCTTGCTCCGTTGGTTCCATCATTCTCTACTTCTCTCTCTCATTCCTTTTCTTTATCTCTTTCTTTTTCTCCACTTCCTTAACCCCCCCCCCCCCCCCCCCCCCCCCACCACCCCTTCCTTGTTTGAGAACAGATGTGCCAATGCGAGGAGCTGAAACATTTGAAATAAAACACATGCAAAACTTGACTGACCTCGAAGTGTGAACATGTGTGTGAAAATATTTAGTGATCGCAAAACCAGTGGAAAGTGTTTTAGTGTTTCAGTCCCACAATTTCGAAAAAATAAATTCTCATTGCTTTCTCTGTTCTTTAGTCACCTGACTATCTGCAGCTGCACAACACATGCAAGTAAAACAAATAAAATGTTAAAATATCTGCCCGGGCCTGGCAATAATCACGCTATTCCTCGGTTGTCTCACTTCCTGTCTGAAGTGTTTCCCCTTTTCCTTCCTCCATTATTCAACACGGGGCTCTGTGCATGCGGGAGGCCTCATCAGCTCCAATACTGGTCACACTCAATATACTTTAAAAACACCTTGAAACACTCTTTTGGGATAATTGGTTTAATTGCAGAGTCCTAAACGAGGAGGCTGGATGGTGAATGCGAGCCGATCGCTTTTAGTGCCACACCGGTGAACTGAAAAAACAACAACAACAACAAAAACAAAACAAGGCGGAGCGGATTTGAAATCCCTGCCAGTCCGTGCGTTTGTGATGACTGAATCCCGGTGGGAAACCTTTCTGGGTCACAGTTTCACGGAGGTGTGCGGAAAAACAAAACGTACACAGTAGAGGAGTCCCAGAGAGAGAGGGCGCTCTGCGGGGACGAGAGGGCTCGGCTCCAGCAGTCAGTGTCAGTCGGCCACACGGGTTAATGTGCCGCAGCGGGACAGCAGCTCGCTTCACCCCGGATAGCCTCGGCCCTCCACACGGAACAGCTCCGGTCTGGCGTGTTGCTTTTCTGGCACAGTAACACGTTTGTTGACACAATGCTCTGAATATATTTGCCTGCTGTGCATGTGTATTTTCATCTTTATGCATGTAGTGTTTGTGGATCAGTGAGGCTGAATGACACTTGTCTTAGAAGTTTAGGATTCCATATTATCCACAAGAACTCCGAAGCCCACCAGCGTACGGTATGCTTTTTTGTTGTTGTTTTTTAAAAAAGATAAAATATCCCCAAAAATACAATATTAATTTTAGCCTGAATTTTAGCTTCTCAGCGCAACAGGGAAGCCATGACTGACTCGGCTGAGACCGACAGTCACGTGACAAAGAAATGGGCAAATCTTGGACTGAGATGCCGGCTGTTTACACGGAGCGGAGAGGACGACACAGGCATGTTCTGTAAGTAGAGGTTGCACAAAAGGTAAATAGCTTCAGGCTCCAAACCTCAGCTGGATTTTAATCAGATACCGATTTGCTATTGTTGTCGTCTTCCACCCTCCCTATTTAATGAATTACTGATATTTGCATGTCAACACATTTTATATTGTATTGGCCTCTACCTTGTAAAGAGTAAATCATTTACATGTAATTCTATCTTAAAGTAATAGCACAATCATATCTAGTAGTGATAATATATTTGTATCTGGATGTCTGTATTCTACAGAGACGACTAGATATATCTCGAGGTTTGGATAGACTACAGAGACGATCCTAGGGTCGGTACTGGGACTGATCCGTGCTCATCCACATCTTCTCTTTACTGCACTCTGCCCCACCTCAGCCCGCCGCGACACATCTGCCACTTTTTGGCCTACGTCGAACCAAATGTAGGCAAACATCAACGTCTGCAACGTTCGCCAAAACCGCTCGCTCCGTGTAACATGGGCCAGATGATGCTATTTAAAGCGTGCCGTCCATCCGAGCACTGCAGACTATAATCTGTATAATCTGAACCAAAGCCTTCCCTGACAGCTTTAATCCAATAACAACAGAGCGCTGCAGGGATTCACCCAAATATGGGGAGCCTGCAAGATACTCAACAGCGTGTTCAAAGTGACGGGGCACGGACCGACACGGAGGAGGACGTGCCCAGAGTACACACACAGATGCTCCAAATACACATGTGCATATGGCATGCATGTAGGAGTGCAATGGCTTATTAAACACAATTTAACGGAATTATGAGCGCGGGACTGACTTTTGTTGCTGGCTGGCTCACAAAATTAAGATTTACTTTTGTAATTAATGCCTGCTGTACTCGGCCATGTCAGGGTTTCCGACCGGTGTATTGCGAGCCCTGCGTGCGTGTGTGTGTGTGTGTGTGAGACGAAGAGTTTGATGCTAGCAGAAGCGATTGCCACGTGATCGAGAAACTAGCTGCCGTGCAAGGTTCGGTTAGACCTGAGCTTCGGCCCAGGCTCATTTAAGGAGGGCTGACGTTTAAGGTGGACCAGCTCTTGTCATTCCAGTGACAAGCTGCGCCGCAGAGTTTATTTGTCAGGGACAATACATGTAGGCATTGTTAAATAAAGTGCAACAGATGTATACAGGACTTCTAACTGACAGCATTGATCTGTATAAAGTGTTATTGGCGGTTCATTATTAACATCTCTGCTGGAGAATCATGTTTAAGATACATAATAGAACGACCAATCACTGGGTGTTATTATTGAGTTTTCTTCTATCTTTTGAGATATAAGTCATGCTGATGAAATGCTGACAAAGAGCTTGGTAAGTGTGGTGAATTTCCATATTTCAGCTTTCAAACTTTCCACTGTTTTTCAATATTAGCCATTTACTGCCAAGTGTGCGCGTATGTGTGTGTGTGTGTGTGTGTGTGTGTGTGTGTGTGTGTACTCATTTCCACAACCACGAATGAAAATGTGAAGCCAAATCCCGTCTTTGAGCTTCAACTCGTCTCACAGCTTCTGGTGAGCAGCTAGCAGGGGAACCCAAACACAGCCAGGGACAGTCTGCTTCAGAGACACTTACGAACGCGCCTGCATTCACACGTGCACACGTGAATAATTAAAGACACAAAATACACGTGAATGCGCAAACATACATGCATGCATTCATGTCTGTCATGCACCCACACAAACATACACAAACGCAGCGTGACTGCCCATCAATAAATGATTACACACTGGTTAGATGCTGCAGGTTTGCGAGTGTGTCTCAGACATTGTGTCTCAGACGACAAACACAGGTTTGTGTCACTGGTTAAGCAGCTGTAGAAGCTACGGATTGAACGCTGAGGGAGTTCTGCTCCCTCTGAGCAGATTGTTTGGTGGACTCATAAATGATATTTGACACGGACACCAGCATAGCTTTGGGTTTAGCGAGTTGTTGCACAACTTAACCACATCTAATTCATCGGTTCTTACAACCCTCAGAACCCCAAAACCCAAAAAGATTCCATTGTTTGCCCATTTTTGTAAAAAAAAGATATTCTTGAGTTCTCTCTACTTCTAGCCATAGTTGTGCTGTTCCCATAGAAGTGCATGAAAATGTGACAGGAGCAAAAATCTCCCCGAAACTGCTTTGGGTTCAGAGGGTTAAACTCGCTGCAGTATCACTGCTTCTGCTCAGCGTTGCCTCGGCGTGGACTACTGGTGAGTTTCTGAGGTAAAAAAAAGAAAAAGAAAAAGGTCACTGCAGGTCAGACTCACACAGCTTTAAGGCTAAGCAGCCACAAGCTCCGAAACGCTCCAAATCCATGACAAGCTGACACTCTCGTAAGCCTATAGCAGCCATTAATCCATTTCCAAGTGCTAAGAGTTAACAATGCACACCACTGTGCAGTAGATTTACTTCACAGCCACCATTCATACCGGCCTGTTGGATCTGAGAAATTCTCCTATTGAGAATCCACTATAATATAGGAAGATTTCAGAGCATGGTTGGCGCCGCGTGCCTCAGGCGGAAAATATCACAAGACTAAAGCATATGTTGAGGTGTTGGAGCCAAAGTCATTAAAGTGCCTCAAGGTGTGTCATATTTTGCTGCATCATCGTGCATCACAATGTCTCGAGGGGCGGGAGTGAAAACTGCACCTCATCAAAAAGTGTTTCCCTCAACGGGCCGTCTTCTAGACAGCATTTGACAGCAATTCACCCCCACCGCTGCATGTATTCATCACGGCACCGCCAGACAGAATTCATCTTTACAAGTCACTTAGTCGCCCACCGAGTCGTAAAAACTTTGATTTCTTGACTAAAGTCTCCGTGTGGCCTGAGATGACGCTCTCTGTTTTTCAGGGTTCTCTCACCTGCTCTTCAAGGAACAACGTCGGTAAATAAAGAAGGCACACCGAGACACGAGTTGGCTTCTGAGACTGAAGTTAAAGCTACAACAGGGAGCTTTCATCTAGTGTTGATTTTGCCGGTCCCTGTGGGTCGTGTTCTTTGAGAATACCTACATACAAATAGACAGTCTTCCTGGTTAGGGTCTCGATTGCTGATGCAGATCATACAGAGCCATCAGTGTTGAATTGATCCTGTTTCATAAGCAGTGAAAAGTTCCTCACAGTGACTTTAAGTACCTCTTATTTTGTAGGTAAATGACTATGTGACTATGATAATGTGAAAGCAGTCACAAATGGTGACACACTCACAGAGGACTGTGCAGTTTGTTGTTGTGGGATATTGCTTTGGTTGTGCAGGTCAGCTCCCATCAGCATCGTTTTCTAGAAGCAGCCGGTAGCTGTTTAAAGCAAAAGAAAAGAAAAAGAAAAGTACCTGTCTAGCACCAAACAGCAGACAGACAACGTTGGCAACTAGCTGGTGTATACTGCGAAGCATTTAGCAGCTTAAGAGACAGATATTTCCCCCAGGAGCTAGAGGCAGAGTGAGCGGACTCAACGTCCACCAGAGACCCGACTACAAATGAATGTTAATGCTACTTCCTGTCTGCTGGACGTAATGTGATGTGACTGGGCATCTGTTTGTGAACAGCTTCGCCATGACCACTTTGTGAGGTGATGATATGTTGCATTTACAGCTTATTCCACTGGCCAAAAATCAATGAATACCTCTTCAACAATACTACGGAGTCATGTAACAGAACTCATTTTCATTTGCATAACTTAATTTCTGACTTTATCAAATACAAATTACTGTGTGACGTGATTCAGAGATTCAGTCATTACAATGGGGACCGAGCACTGCACCGTATTTTGCAAACGTTATCCAAAATAAGCCAAAAATGGCTTCCATAAGCTGCTGAATGTATCATGGGGTTTTTACAAAGTGGAGTCGTTTGGCTTCAGCTCCATGTCAACGGTGCACACAACAGAATGTCAAGCTTTTCGACTGGACTTCTCTGAACCCAAAACGCTCCTTACATTTCTATCTACACAGGCTTGTGCTTTTTTGGACGACCCAACTATTTACTAGCTCATCTTTTGCACCGATGATTCATACTCGTCCAAGCCAACTGGAAGTGCTCCAACTCGTCGCAAAAACAATCGCTGAAATAAACTAAACTAAAATAAGTAAAATCCTAAAATGAATCCTAAATACTTGAAATAGCTTCCCCGCTCGATATGCTGTATGCAAATGTATACTAGCTGGCATGACAGGTTGTCTTGTAAGCCACTGTAAGGTCATGTTCAACCAAACAACTTGGCCCTGACAAATATGAAGGAAATATAAGTGTAAGGATGTAAGCAAAGCCTTGAGAGCCTTGATATTCCCCACCCAGCAGGCCTGATGCAATGTGTGTGGGTGATCCATCCACTGAGGCACAAGCTAACGCTAATGAGACTGAAGATACAATGGAGAGATAGAGAGAGAATGAAGCAGTGAGCGGACATACGCACACACACACACACACACGCACGCACACACACACACACACACACACACACCAGGAGCCTGGAAGACACAATACAAAACGCCACAGGAATAGACTGTAATCCTGGCCAGCAGTGATCAACACTGATAAATATTAATAAACACTATTATGCAAGAGAGAGCGCGAGAGAGAGAAGTAACAAAAGAGTCTTCTTGCACTATGTTATTGCAGCCAATTTTCCCACTGACATCCACCTTGTGGTGCTGCAGACAATGCAGCAACAAAACACACACACACACACTCTTATTATTATTATCAGCCCATTTCCCTCTGTTGTCCCCCCCCCCCCTCTTCTTTTGAGGCCAGGATAAGGTGGACACACACACACACACACACACACACACACACACACACACACTCAAATGAGCACTGAAGTATAGAGTGAAGTATAGAGAGAAACCCAGAAAAAGGAAGATAAAAGGAGTCCTAAACACACACACACACACACAGAGGATAGTATCTCCTTCTCTCTGTATGAATCGGCCTCATTAGTCATGCCGAGGCGGTAGCGTTGCCGGGTCGGCCTGCTCACTGAGCTGTAGAGCTGGACGGCAGCCCGCAGCCGGCGAAGGTCACCCTCCACTCAGTTTAACTCCCAGAAGGCCAACACCGGCCTCCTCCTGATAATGAGCGGGACATAAAGATGCGCGGGGAGAGAGCCGCACCCCGTCAACGGCGGGACAACAACCGGCTCACCCAAACCCAGGAGGACTCGGGACGATGCACGGACACGCAAACCTGCTGTTGCCAGAGTAATCAGAGTGTACGATCTACCGAGACGTTTTGTTAAAGAGAACGATGATAAAGAACATAATCGTGCTCCAAAGTGAAGCTGACACAAAGGTTTACGACGTATGAACGCAGCAGTAGCGACAGCTAGATGACAGCGACAGCTACATCGTGCGTCGAAAACTAATGTGCAACAAGTTTCGCAGAAAAGGACAAAAGACAAAAGACGTATTTTGACATTGACGAGGGAATTGTTTGTTCATCCGGCTAAACTTACCGAGATGAACCACAGGCTGTTCGGGTTTCACTCTCCATGCTTCACCTGAGCCCCATTTTTGTTCCTTAGGTGAGGCCTGACGTTAGAAGGAGCAGCTCATTTATAATCACTTGCATCACTGGAGAAAGGAAGTCAAGCTGATCCCAACACATGCACGACGTACATACAGTATGTATACAGTCATGACTCATGGTTCTGAGGTTTAATAGCCACTTTCTCGCTGGATGTTAAGCAGGCCTTACAGAAGGTTGTCTAGCTGACAGTGGGGCCATTGTCCAACTGTCTGCCCACATCTCTGTCCATGACTCTTGCATTATCCCATTGCTCCTCTATATTTCACCTCATCCACAGTATCTCTATCCATTTTGCTGGCCATCTAGCTCTCTTGTTTTGTGGGTAGGTTTCATATGAGTTACAGTCTGCGGGTCCTTATTAATATACTTAAACAGGAGGGCTGCATCTCAACTCAAATCATGGGTGACATTGTAGAGACCCTCATAGACTGAACAAATTACTTTCTCTCCAATATGTGAATTATACTGCCTGAGCCCTGGGAGGAAGACTGGAAATGGACTTGGACTGATCTCAAGTCCATTTAAGACAGGCAGTGGAATGGTGACCATAAAGCCCCTCCTTTTATTAGCTATAAACCTGGTGCAAGGAGATAATCCGCGGCCTTAGGAAAGTGAGAGTTCCATAATCATTCGTGATGTCGGTGAAAAGTTTGACATCTTTTGACAGTGCTAAAAATCTAATATTGATCTTCAAGGAGCACGTTTTTTCTGAAAATTGATTTTCTCAAGCGCCGTGATGAAGTTTGACGGCCTCCAGGTGAAGCGGAGCGTCTGAGAGTTGACTGACTTGACCCGACCTTGTCTCTCGACACGAGGCCGTGTGAAAGTTTCCACATGAGACCAGCGTAGAGGCGAGGGGGGCCGTCACTGCCCTCATCAGGAAACGCTGAACACGGCCCTACGAGGAGATGATGAATCCATCACGCCGGCGTCCCACAGCGAGCTCGGCCGACACGACCTTGATCGATCGCAGGCGGAAACGACAGATGGCCATAAAGGACGATCGTGTAACTGTACACTCATTAGCATAATCATATGCATATAGAGTTTACTTCATACTATGAGGCCACATGGCGCTCGCGCTGCACTGGTGGGCTTGTGACAAGAGGTGCCATGATGTTATTGTCTTGTAAGTGGGGCACTTTCAAATATTAAATGGAATTGGAAGATAGAACGTGAAAGAACTTCCTGGATGTGATTCCGTTACTTGAACATACATGTATTGTGTCCAGCTGAACACAGACAGTGACTTTCAAGAAAAACACGAAAACATGGCTACCTTTCCCACTAACGTATTTCTAAAACAAGTGGTTACAGTGATAAAGCCCTGTTTTCTATATACAAATAAAATATAACGTTAACGTTGGATAATCTAATTTACGAAGGTCCATGATCAAATCATGTGTGACAAACACTTCTGTCAAGAAACGTGATCAAATCTAAGCTTAAAATAATAATGTTTACTCTAAATCACTTTATTCAACGTGTCGTATTTTAAACAAAGCGTTTGCAGTAACCAGATCCTGTAAAAAACTTTAAATGATGCGCTCCTCTGTGCAACTCGGATCAAGGAATGACTCGGCTGAGACCGACCGTCCACTGACAAAAAGTCAGTGAATCTCCGATTGGACTGCAGGCCATTCACACAGAGCCAAGAGGAGACCAGAGAAGTTGTAGAATGTAAGTTCAATATATAAAGCATGATTTCAATTTGTTTCCAATTTTTGAAAAATATATTACTTTATTTTTTCATTATTTATAGCTATGACTGTGCTATACTGCACAAAAGACATTGTTGCCCCACCACCACACTTCTAGCCATGAGTGTGCTGTTTCCATCGAGGTGCAGCACTTATATACTTCTACAGGAGCAGAAGACGGCCTGAAACTGCTCGGGGTTAATGGAATAGCCACAGGTTTGATCCCTTCAGCTGCCATACGAGCAGTCAAAGCATAAACATGAACCTGCCGGCTCATTCCAACTCCCACAAGGCCGTGCCATAATTGGACCAGTGGCGTCGGACACATTGCATACACTGTCATGACATAGCGGATAAAAGGACAAAGACTTGTCCATTTTTTTCTATTAAGTAGTAAAACTAGCTACACTTAGAATAAAGAAAGACAATTGGTTCAAACATAGGCTCAAACAGACAAAAAAAGTCCACATTAGTGCTTGTTGTAATTCTGCCTGTCCGTAGTGTTGTTCTTAATACTTTAAGTCTATCAACACCCATCAACTATCATCTCAGAGTGTACAGCCTCTGTGCGGCTGCACTGAGGCACAGCGGTGCTTTGTTTCTTTCCTCTCCGCTCTCAACCCAGTGATCCGTCTAACGTCGCACCCTTCCTCACGTCTTCCCTTCTCCTTTCCCTTTCTTCTTCAGCATCCTCATCCCCACCCCCACCGACGAATCCTGCTTTCTTTCATTCCCTCCCCAGTAGCGTCGGCTGTTCCCCTCCACATTGTATTTTCAGATCACATCTCGGCACTGGCTTTACACACTAAGTCACTCTGCACCTCATCACTCAATGGAAAGTCAAGGAGAGGGCAGAGAGAGATGGTGCAACAGCAGAGGTTTGAGAAAAGAGAGAGCGACAGAGAGAGAGAGAGAGAGAGAGAGGGGAAGAAGCTGAAGAGGAGCGAAAGGAGCAAGAATGTAAAAATGAGGGAGGTTAAAGGTTAAAAATTAAAAGGCATAGAGAAGAGGTCAGGGAGAGGAGGTGAGGGACACGGAGAGAAGCAAAGCAAATGAAAGGCAGATAAAAGAAGGAGCGGAGGGAGAATGGGGTTAGCAAAATGAAAGAAATCTTTATGCAAAAGATGGGGCTCGAGTGAAAGAGAGAGAGAGAGAGAGAGCGAGAGAGGAAGAGCGAGAGAGAGAGAGAGCGAGAGAGGAAGAGCGAGAGAGAGAGAGAGCGAAAGCGAGAGAGGAAGAGCGAGAGAGCGAGAGAGGAAGAGCGAGAGAACGAGAGAGGAAGAGAGAGTAGTCCAGAGATTTATGGCAGGTTGTTATGGAGCACCGACTGAATAACAGAAGGTGAGACCAGGTGAATTATTCATGAGGATACAGGGCCATGTGTGTGTGTGTGTGTGTGTGACATGTGGGTAACACACACACACACACACACGCAATGTCTCTCAAGCACCCTTAGGCCAGCTCATATATGAGGGAAAGGAAAGACAAGCCACCCACAACCTGTGGACAGTCTGAACTATTCCTGGGAGACTGCCGCCCATAGCCCTCAGGCTGAGTAGTGTCACTTAGCTGTGGATACATTTTGACCAAATTATGTTCAATTATGATAGAATAAATTCATTTTCATCCCTCTTGTATTCACATCCGTCAGTGGTAAGAAATTCCCACCTGCACTTGACAATCTACGTATTTAGCTCTTTTAGTTCACCATCAGGTAAGTTCTCATGATCATCATTAACATTGTGCAGGAAAGTTGGAGGGATGAATGTTTTCTAAGCCCAGAGAAACATTTAGGCTACTGTATGGCAGGTAGACCCGATAAATGTCTGTGATCAGTGCTGCAGGGATGACGTATTTATGTAGGCCAACCCTGGAAGTTAGCAATACACTGGTTCCCTCAACAAAAAGGCGATGGGATTTTTCCATTGGATTTTGGATTATTGCAGAAAATAAACTCTGTGGCTTATAATTACAGATTTAGTTTAGCGAGATAATCTTCACAAATGAACAACACTTTTATAAGTTTTGAAGAGTGAAAGCAATCGCCACATGAAAAACTTAACAATAGGCTATTAATGAATTACGCCACAGTCATGTGACCTCACGTCACCACCACTAAACTAAAGGGGGACTAGTGTGCGGCGTGATGAGGTTTTGTAGTCTCATTTAGCCACTTGTTAGCAACCGCCTTTTTTAAGACACGAGAGGGGAATTTACTGATGTATTTTATGTCATAGAACAAAATCTCTTAGGTTTGTGTGAACCACAGAACATATTTCAGGCATCTAACAAAAACCCATTAAAAAAACGTGACTTGGAGACGAGGGATCAGGAAGTGCAAAAATGCTGACTCATGTCTGGGTTTTATGACTCATACCTGGAGCACTCTTTACTCTCTCTTTTATGAGGATCGTGGTGAATATACTGTATTTTCTGTACAAATGATCTCAATGGGCTGTAATTCTAGATTGGGAAAATCGAGGTTTATACTTTCCACTTACAGGTTAAGCAGGGAAACTTGAATAGATGCACAAGCAGCTTGAAGTTTTGGGAACCTGCCATCCTGACAGGGTGGGTGTTTAACATGAGGCTAATGTTGGTATTCACCCAAAACATTGCCTTTCTGTGTTTTCCCCATATAGTTAAGCTTCATTTTCAAGCCCCACTGTGAAAATATTTGAAGCCAACCAACAGCATATTTTTCACCTATGTAGATAGAAAAACAAGTAAATGCTTCAGAGCTGGACAGTAACTCTAAACCAGACAAATATGAACACAACCTAAACCGATGACGACTAAAATGCCTTTGGCAAGGACAAGACAATCTGTCCAATCCAACCTCCAAATAGAAACTGTACTTGAAGTGAAGTGAACTGGCCCATTCTGTTTTGTTTTGTTTTCAATTAGAAACGAACACATGCACACACAACCACAAGCCAAAACAACCAGGATCAACATAATTTTCATGACTGACGATGATCACAAAAATACTTGTGGGAGCTACTGCCTCAAACACTCACCGAGTTGATGCAGGCCAGCTCCTTGTTGAGCAGCCAGGGCAGGGAGAGTTTCCCCTCTCCTCTGTAGCACGACTGAATCCTCTCCTTAATCTTCTCCTTTATCCGTCTCATTGTGAACAGACACAAAGCCGACTCCTTGGGCGGCTTGGCTCGGTTCTTCTGACCCTGGGCGAATACGGTAAACAGAACCTCCTCGTGCTCTTGAATACCAAGCGAGCGGGCCAAACGGGTCCCTGGCCGGGCCAAATAAGCATCCTGAACCAAGCGGTACTCCACTCCGTCCTTGGTGCAGCCGATGGGGAACTCCACGTAGGAGTAGAACTTCGGATCGTCGACACATAGGCGCACAATTTTAGAGGTGAAGAACTGTTCGCTGCTCGCGTCCGGCGAGGTGAGCTGGGTGTCGAGCTGTAGGGTAAGATAATACACGAACTGCTCGCTGTTGAAGCCGTAGATGTAGTAGATGTCGAACGCCGGGAACTTGGAGAGCGTGTCTGAGGGAATCTTCAGCTGCGAGGAGACAAACTCGTCCTGGTAGACGAAGCTGAACATGTCGGCGTTCTCCTCGTTGGACATCAACTTGCGGCTGGACAGCGTTGGGAAGTACTCCGATTTCCCGTCGATGGGGGTCCCGACAAAAAGCTTCCCACCTCCGCCAAAAAGATCCGGGGAGATCACGACACCCGACATGGTGCCTGCCTCGGCGACGCTGGACAGATAATGCTCTTTGCGGTGGTGGGGCTCGCCCAGCTTGAACAAATCATCCAGACGCAGGAACTGGCAAATTCCCTGGGAGGTGCTCCCACAGGCAATCAGGCGGTTGTGGGCAGCATCAAGTAGCAGGAGCTTGTTGACATTAGAGGTCTGCACCAGCTCGTGAGGGCAGGACTGGACACCGGGCGGAGGGTAACAGCGAGGGTTGTCAGTGACTGGGCCAGTGACATGGCTCCGCAGCTTGGTCAGGTTGCTCGACAGCTTGTAGATCCAGTTGACGGCGCCCAGGTAGACCTCGCCCGTTTGGTTGTGAACCACCAAATGTGTGAGGCCTCCCTCCGGTGGGAGGAAGGAGAGGAGGGAGGAGGAGGGAGTGGAGGAGGGAGTGGAGGTGGAGGGCATGGACAGGGAGAGGAGGAGGAAGAGGATGGGGGGGATGAGAAGAGGTGGGTTGAGGTGGGAGGACATGGCGGTGAGCGGAAGGTGTGAGCGAGTGGGTGTTGGTGTGTATTTTTGAGTGCGTAATCCTCTGCAGGGTCAGTCGGTGCCTTTTAGGACTGCAGGGTATGATGATACGAAAGAAGAGTTTCCAAGCAATCGGCTTCCTCTGTCTTTTTTTTGTCCTCCTTGCTCCGCTGTTGTTTTTACAACCTCAAGCCCTGATCTTCAGCCTCGTCCGCCACCGGCCCTGAGAAAGAGAAACAAGGCAAAGATCTTAGCAAACAATGATGTCAATACATTCATGGGTTTGTGTTTTGCACATCCAGAGGTCTGACAAAAAGGATTAATTTGTTTGTATCGAAATGACAAGATACTAAATATTCGCCCACAGACTCAGACTCCGAGGCCTCGATGCCAAAGTCCAAAAAAACAAATGAAAGCACTATCGGCTTTGTTTTATTGACTTCTCGACTCTTGGCTCACACCACTCTGTGGAGTGCATCTTTTAAAAGTAGACAGGGCCGAACATTGCTCCTCTGCGTATTGATTGTCTGGAGGTATTAAAGGATCCAGCAGACAAAGTGTGCACACGCACACGAGAATACATTTAATACACTTCAAATACACACGAAAACGCAACCTGTGACACAGGGTGTATGCCTTTAAGAAAACATCCAAATGTTCTTTTAAACAGCATGTGCACACAACACGCATAGAAAAGACCAACACGCATAAACAGAATCACACGGGGGGCACTGATGTGCAGCATCGTGATAGCAGGTAAACATCCATAAATTATTAGAAGGGCTGCAGGGAGAATTCTACAGTATATTTACAACAGAGAAGATAAATACAATAAAGAGAGAGAGAGAGAACTGGTCCAACGCGATAAAGAGAAGAGGGAGAGAGAAGCTATTTGGCTTCATACCAGTTCAATATAAAAGGCAGAGGAGATGGTGGCAAAGATTGCTACAAGTGAAAACTACAGGAAGAAAAAGTGAGAAAAAAAAAGAAAGGAAGATGGATCTTTCATTCATTTTCCATCTAAACAAATCCTATATCCGCTTTTTTTCAGAGTCGCTAGGGATGCAGGGGCCTATCCCAGAATGCACTGGGGGACAGGTAGAGCCTTGGGAGTTCTAGGGCAAAAGCAACATGGCTGGCTCCACATGCTCAATCATCGACACCATTGCTGCCATTATTATCATCACCATGTGATCGGCCTCGATGGGTGGTGTTAAAAGTTTAACTTGGTTGAGAGAAGGACATCCTGGCTAAAAGCAATGGAATTGTTGGAGACACAATTTTTGTCCAAAATGTGTCTCCTCTACAGTCAAAAGAATAGTTGGATTCCTTCTCACGGCCAAAAGTGCTGTCTGCCACTCAGACAGCACACAAATCGCACAAATATCCTACTGTATATGTGTTTTGGACTTATTTACCGTATCTACATTGATTGATCGAGGCTCCCAGTCTGGCTGCGAGCTCGCCTTTGACACTACAGGCAGATTCCCCTCAATCGCAACGGGTGGGGAAATAAAATCAATGAATCAACACATCCAAACATCGTTGATTTTCTACCCATGGAAGCCGACATGAAAAATATTTCGGTTCAGTAAATGTCTAGTGAATGCAGGTAAGCAACTGAGTGGACAGACGGGTGGAGACGCTTACTGCAGACAGAACGCTTACGCGACGATCCCGTCTCGCTCCCAGTGGGGACTCGCCGTTACTGAAACCCCAGGAAACTCTTGACCCGTCTTCTGACCAGCACATACTGATCACTATGTCTACATTTTCCTTAAAGCTTACCCTAACAGGCACTCAACGCACCAATCGTCCCCGGGCAGCACAAAGGGGAAGCTAACCGCAAAGAGAAAAAGCATTCTCTGCTTGTGCACCTGGTAAGTAATCTTCATTGGAAAGAACAGGCACCATCTTGAGACAACGGGATCCAGTTCTCGCAATACATCCCTGGGGTGAACCATGAGAGGATGACATTGCATTTACGAATGTCACCTTCCAGGATGTAAATGGTGAAAGTAAATGGTGAAGGGTCTTGTACTTGTATAGCTCTATTTTAGACCTACGACCACTCAAAGCGCTTAAACACTACCTGTCGATCACCCATTCATACACTGATGACAGGGGCTACCATCCAAGGTGCCACCTGCCCATCAGAGCTGTGTCACCATTCATACACCGCAGGCACAGCCTACAGGAGCAATTTGGGGTTAAGTGTCTTGCCCAAGGACACATCGACATGGACTAGAGGAGCCGGGGATCGAACCGCCGATCCTCTGATTGAATCAATAAAATATTAAAAAGGCCACTGTCATCTGCAATTGTTTTAAACCAAACACGCGGCCACACAGTGCCCAACTTTCTTTTCATTAGCTTATTGGCTTATGTTCGGCTAAATAAAGAGCACAAGGCAAAGGCTTGTTTCATAATGGAGTTTGGTCAGCAAACTATTCTCGTCTCTCGTTTCTCATTGCTCCCTTTCATTACATTCCTCTCTCTCTCTATCTCTCTCTCTCTCTCTCTCAGACACTTCACTTCTTGTCAATAGTGTCTTTCATCTCCAGCCCAGCCATGATTACAGTGGCCCAGATGACGATGCTGTTGCCTGTCCCATCAGGACAATACAGCTACTGTTGGCATCTTAGACACACGCACACGCACACACACACACACACACACACACACACACACACGCATACAGTACATCGACATTAAACAGACCTGCCCACACACACGTGCACTACCCATGCGCGCACCAAACAGATCTACACAAGAATGTACGCACTTGAATAGACGAGAGAAGAGGAAATTCAACTCGATGTACTAAATGACATGTTAAGATGGCTATTTTTGCAGCATTTTTCATCTCACCTTCTCTGATGTATTTCACAGATTCTATAAATAAGTCGAAAACCACTCAGCACACATGGACTCGGTGGTCATGTAGTTTAGTAGCCAGTGGAGCTGAGCTGTTTGACTAGACCGGGACAAAAAGATGAGAGGAAAAAGACACTGAAAAACAAGTTTCTGATTTAAAAGTTTTGCTTTTATGTCAAAAGAAAGAAAAAAAATGTTTGCGTTTCTGGACGAAGAAATTGGTTGGAAAGATGACGGGGGACACAAGGAAAGAAGATGGGATGGAATACTCTAATGGGGTACAAACTGTCGTCCTGCTTCGGTGCATGCAATCTTAATTCAAATAGTCCGATAATTTATGATATAATTGTGTGGTTATCAAATTGTGTGTGTCTTAACCGAGAAAACCTCACGTGTGTGTGTGTGTGTGTGTCAGGGCCATCCTGAAGCCCACCTGCCACATCAGATGAAGCTATAGAGGCGTTCAGGTCCGTCCCGCGCTGATTTATTGCTGTTGGCACATCGATTGCACACACAGCCGCAGACCTTGGCCAGACACTTAGGCAAATTTATACACACCACTTCTTTAGCATGGAGCTCACATCCGTGCCCGAGTCTGTGCCTGTGTGCATGTGTGCGTGCATCCTGCATCTATTCAATCTTATTTACTACTACCATACACACAGACACACGTCTAAACACACCGAGCCCATCCATAAACTGTATGTATACAAAGCATATGTAACCACAGGGAAAGTATAAATGTTTACATTCATAACCTTTTCCATTTCAAACACATTTCTTCACGATAAACGGCGGCGGAGAGAGCAAATACTGGGGACATGAGCTGGAAATGAGCCACTTGGCACCTTCACCTGCATTTAAGACCCTGTTGATAAAAGCAAGTAGAGCTGGACGGGTTGGTTTCCTACAAATAATCAGCAGCCACGGCTTGAACCTCTGAGGACCTTGGGCTTTGTAACCTTAGACGGTATATGACAAGTGGACTCTAATTTTAACGCCTCAAGAACGGCATTTTGACCGTCGCCATCTTGGTTTCTAAGCTGTCACCATCTTGGTTTCTAAGCTGTCGCCATCTTGGTTTTTAGTCGTCGCCATCTTGGTTTTTAGTCATCGCCATCTTGGTTTTTTGCAACCAGTGGTGACACGAGAGGTTGGAGCTAAGTACAAAAAACTGTGAACTCCCAGACCCGACAACACATCCGACATTGACAGCGACCTGTCAATCACACGGTAGCCACGCCCTAAACCATAGTTTACTAAATATACATCAGGCTGTATTGAAGACTAGAAATTGCGACCTTAAAGTCATGTTTACAATGTTTACTGAGGCAATAAATGATTTTCTCATAGACTTCTATACAATCAGACTTCTTTCTGCGACCAGAGGAGCCGCCCCCTGCTGGCCATTAGAAAGAATGCAGGTGAAAGGTTAACAACTCCATGTTTGAAGCTGCGACACAATACACAATCCTGCAAGGTGTTTGACATTATTCTAGTGAGCTACAGGTGGCAGTAACATGACAAGATGTGCTGCAGTGGACCAACCAAGGCAGAGCAGAGGAAGACTGCTAGCAGGTAAATGCAGACGTAAACAAAACTGGATTTGAAACGCTTTTTAAAAAACCTGTTTTGCAAATGCTTCGATGCAGTGAAAACAGACTTCTGAAAGTACGCATGCAGAGTTTCATCTGATCAATTCCCTTCTCTAACTCCAGGCTCTTGCAACAGATGGTGGCAAAGTTAACGTTACGGAGCAGGTCGGATGAGGACAGCGGAGGAGGATATGAGAACGGGGACAGGAGGCGGACACACACTCGAACGTGAGGAGATTTCTATTTGGAATCCATTTTCCAAAAGGCGTGATATTGACAAGCGCTAATACTGCAGACAGTAGTCGACTCACACCCTCCTCGCCTGGCTTTTAACAGATAGACAGAGATAAGACAAGACAAGGAGGACGGGGGAGGAACGTAACATTGAGAGAAAGGAAACACAAACACTATACAAACTGCCCAACAATATCCTTAAAGAAAGACCTTGAATCTAGCATTGTCTCTATACGTCTGTTAAACAGGCCACTTGGTACCAATTAACACCAGACGGGTTTCATTTTGCGCCATATTCCTGATACTTTGGGAGATTGTCAGCTCTCACCTGCTTTGTTTCAATATGCAAAGCAAATACGATTCAATAGAAGGCTTTCATGTGGTTTAACACCCTTTTGGTGTCATCAACTCTGAGCAATTTGACAAGATAAACGCTCCTGAAGGAGACCAAACCACTTGCTCAGATGGACGACGTTCGCTCATTTGAAACAGATTAAAGAATGCTGTTCGCTGGAAGACTGTCTCCTCAAGTGGACACATATGCGGTCTGATGATGTATATACACGCAGAGCAATTTGTTTGATGTTAGAACTTTGGATGCATGCACACGTTGATCTGGTAGACAGCAAGTGGGGTCAAATAAGGTCACAAAAGTGGACATTTGATTGATTTTGATTTATTTCTTTTCAAAACCTCCACCAGAGCCAGAGAAAGAGACAGAAAAGACCGCTGATAAGTCGACACCTGCACCTCCCAGATCTGTGCCAATAGGCCGAGTGAGTGAAGTAGTCCAAGTACCCCCCCTAATACATATTTATAGCGCCACCTCCTAGAAAATAGCTCCAAAATTCATGTCTGTGTTTATATTTAACACATTGCTTCACACAAAGAAAATGGTGATTGTTGTCAGGTGTTATGGTGACAACACTCGTCAGTGGGGACATAAAGTATCGTCGCAGCTCACCGGGGAGAGAGCTGACTCAGCCCCGGAGACGGACGGCTGGCTAGCTAGCTAGCTCGTCATTCTCCGGAGCAACGAGGAGTCAAGTGGAGGGACCGTTGAGAGACCAGCGGCCGGCCACCAGCCTTCGGTAACTAGTGTAGCATTAAAGCACGACAGATCTTAGCCAGCTAGCTAACTAGCCAGCTGTCCGCTGGCTAGCCAGCTAGCTTGGATCCAAACCAAGTTGTCACTCCTGGCGATAGCAATGTGCTTACCTACGCTGTGACAAGAGTGTGTGGATTAAGTGGCTCTTAACTGCAAAACCTCAACTCAGTGAGTCCGTGACTTGCCGTAAGTCGGTTTAGTTCAAACGGAAGTTAGCAGTGCACATAAAAATGGCCGCCGCTCTAAACCACTCTGCTACAATGACTTGAATGGCAATGTCCCTTCTGGTCCTATTTGCTCCATATTAAATTAGACTGCAGTGAAAGCACCAACAGACCCTTCATTTTTATTCCTTCTATTTGTGAGGTGAGTCGCTCATTTTAAACCCACACCAGGTTTCAACTGGCACAGGATGATGTCTTTTAATTGCATTTTGTGATGTTTTATCTTTTATGCAAAAATAATTGGACGACACCGATGACAATATGCCACATCGTCTAAATTAATTGGACCCCTCGCCTCTAATTATGTGAATCGAATGGAATAGAATCAGTGTGAGGATGAAGGAATAAAGAGAATGTGGCTTGGACTGTGTGTGTGTGTGTGTGATGCAGTAGGTACACAGTGGTTCATTTACAGTCGCATTCCACAACCGACACAGACAGCTGCACACACACACACACACACACACACACACACACACACACACACACACACACACACACACACACACACACACACACACACACACACACACACACACACACACACACACACACACACAGTTCCCCCCCCCCCCCCCCCAATAATAATAATAGGCATTAGCAGGAAGAGGCAGCATATACAAAGACTCCACTTCATTCGTTAAAACTATTCAAACACGCATGCGGGGAAACAGATGCATACATATATGTATGTGCAAATACATGTACGCATATCTTTGTTCAACACACAGCCGTGGACACACAAACCCACCCAGACACACATCCATAAGCATGGATGCACGCAGACACCTACACGGACATACAAACAGATACATTGACACACGTTAACGTTCCGACAGGTGCAGCTCAGCCATCACTCATTCAGACGGTGAGGTGCAAATCTACGCTGAACAGAGCCGAGTGGCTGAGCCTTAATCATTCTTAATCTGACTGAGTCTCCTCTGCAGTGAGCGCACCCCGTCTCCAAGCTCCCCAGAGTGGAGGGATTTAAGGACTTTTCAGATGAAGTGAAACCCTAACAACTGCGGTACGCTTGTTTTCTTTTGCACCCTGTAACGGACAAATCACATGATGTTTCGTTTCATTTTCTTTTTGGTGATTTTCATTTATTTCAATCTGCCTCCTCTGTGTGTGGCTTGGCGCTCTCGCTAGGCCAGACGCACTCCCATTAAGAGAAGCACTTGCTATTAATGTTACACATGTAGGTGGAGAGGGCGGCAATAATTGCAGCGAAGTAGGGAGAGTTTTCCCAATTAAGGGGAAGAAGTGAGTCATGCCTCTCACTCAAAACACCCATTATAAGGCTGTAAGTGGCCGGAGCAACCCGACACCTCAGAGACTTTAATCTTTGGTTTTAATAACTTGTTTCGTGAAATTGAATCTGTCCCGAAAATACATTTAGTCAGAAACCTGCTGCCATTTCAGGAGATTGCTTTACAAAAATGGCACAAGGTAACAAGCGTGCTAAATAGATGGTATTCATTTTTTATTTTTTACAGTCAAGTTAAATATATTTGTACCATTCGTCCTGTTTTTGGATCTCTGCATCTCTATCATGTCCCACGCCAGGAGATACAAAAGCACTCCAATCTACTCCACCACAACAAAATACAATGCACATTGTTTTAGAGTGTTGAAAAGCTAAATGGTTTTGTTTGGATTCTTTATCTGCAGAAATGTCAATGGCAACTTTAGTCCATCGATGTTATGGTGAGTGTGCGATCACCTCTTTGTTGCTACAAACGCTCCATCAACTGGTACCTGGTGTGTGTGTGTGTGTGTGTGTGTGTGTGTGGGCTTTCCCATAGTGTTTCTAGTATTTGATCCTCAGAGTAAAAGGGCAGAGCAGCTATTCAAACTACTCTTACGCTACTAGAAACACATTTTACGTGTGTCATGTCTGTTCACTGCCAGCTGAGGACTACAGTGAAGTTAGCAGTGAGGAGAGCCGCGGTGTGAATGGAATTCAACACTCCAAACTGAATGAGATGGCGGGGGCGGGGGCACCTAATTTCCAACACAAACTTTCCAAAAATGTAAAAAAGATTCCCCTCTTTTGACAACCTTTAAAATGCCCTATAAGGCCGTTCATCAACCCCATTGGTTAAAGGAATAGTTCAGCATTTTAGGAAACAGGCACATTCACTTTCTTGCCAATAGTTAGATGAGAAGACTGACACCACGCTCATGTCTGTTTGATAAACGTGAAGCGAGAGAGCCGGTAGGGACGATCAGCTTGGCGTGGCATAAAGACAACTTCTCCCCTTAAGCACTTTGTTTAACCAGAGGACAGTCTCTTTTATACAAATAAGCATTTCTTGTCAGCGCATGGACATGTAGACATACATTAATTGTCCGACAGCGGTGGAAGTCTGCTAACAGGTACTGAGAGCTGAGACGAGAGACGGAGAGAGACAAACAGAGACAGACAAACCTTCAAAAAAAAGAGAGAGAAATTGTATGATCTTCATGATGGGTGTTGAACTCACTGCAATGGAGTGTGTGTGCTACTATGTGTGTGTGTGTGTGTGTGTGTGTGTAGTCTCCACAGAGGGGACCCTGCAGCTAAAGCCATTTAGAGGGGCTTTAAGTGCTTGAATCGGCCTTGAAACACAGTTCTTTATCGGGGAATTTGGCGTAGATAATCGAAGCTGGCTCCCAACCGCAGAAGAGCAATTTTGCAGTTTAAGAAAATGAGACGGAGAGAGAGCAGCAACGGATGGAGAGATGGAGAGAAAGAGACTATAACAACAAGAACAAAAAGAAGCCCATTCATTCCAGTTCTGGAAGTATGAAAATCGCTGCATTGGAATCAGAGTGCTTGTGTGTACATCATGCGAACAAAAAAAAAAAAAAAAAGAACTGTAGAGAAACACTGACACAAGGACAAAAAAGTTGCTACTGTTGCTGATAGGTCTGTGTGGAGACAGATGAGAAACTGGGTGCATACTGTAGTTTCATATCTGGAGGCGAGAGGAACATCACCATCCATCTTGGTTGAGAGACTTCGTACTGGAAGCCTGTTTTATTGTCACAGCGGTGCTGTAACGCCGCCTATAAACTGGGGCTGTTAGTGCAAATGTTCAGGCGCCAATAAGGAGGGCGGGCACGTAAGCGGTTCTGCATGAGACCGAGATCTGGCCCTCTTTTAATAAGAGTCTAAACATGAAGTCTCCGAGCAGAGGGTCAGACGACCCCTGTAGACGTGTTCATGTTTCGGGAGGAAATGCAAAAGTTAGTGGGTCATTGACATGTTTTTAAGAGATCGTTTTCTGGAGACTTTCATTTCCTCCCGCAGGTGTCGGGTGATTGAGGGTAAGCAGAGTGTAACATGATGCAGCGCAGATACGAAAACCCTCAACGCTGCCACAATAAATAATTAGAATAGAATAGAACTTGAATATCCACCAGGGTGGACATTTGTCCTTGGCTCACCAAGCACAGGAAACTACATTAAAAAAATCAGACATGCAGTTTGTAAAACACAGAAACGAGGTCTTATTACGCACTAAAGCAGTTCATGTCGATGTCTGTCACCCACCATTGTGCTTGCCATTGACACAATACTATAGAGTTTATTCTTAAATGTACAGTTTATCTACAGTGTACCAGACTTTAAACAAACCAAATGATGTCTCGGTGCTTATTGTTGTGGATTATCCTGATCTATAGAAACAATTGTACCGTCGACTATTTAGCTTTTTGGTGCCAGACAGACAGTCACTGTGCTAACTCAGATCCTTAAGGAGATCTGTCACAAGTCTCCAGCTGTCCCTTCTGTACGGGCTTATGTACTCTGACACAGTGGTGTTGTCTCTCTCTCTCTGTATCTTTCCAGTTTTGTAGACGCATATCATATGGTGAATTCTCCAACAAGCCGGTAAGCTCGTTAATGGCATGCGTCCGTTCAGTCTTGCTGTATGGTCGTTAACTGCTGAGAATAATCTCTTTGCTTGCTTTGAAAGATATGGATCCAGAGGACACAAACGTCCATGTGGCAATCGACACCATCAATCTGCAGTTCATTACATGGCAACGCTTATTATTAGTCCCGCCTACTTAGCATTTACATAAACATGTAATATATGGTTTATAACACATTATTGTAATAATGTAAAATGTATCTTCATAGTAAGTACTATAAAATGCTATACTATACATACTAAACTGTCCTTATAGGTGCTTACAGCTATAATATAGTATAATTGAACTCCGATCGTACTACAGATTTTAGTTGATAATGTACTACTCTATCTCTATTAGTAAATTGGGATGAACCTGACCTCCACTGTTGGAATTGAACTGACGTCTTTGTTCTGACTTTGAGCTTCCGACGTCATAATGTAATGTTCAACTGAGCTCGCAGGTCACTCCACTGTCACTTCAATCATTTAAAGAGGTAATAAGAGGTTAAAATAACTGCGGAAGCTGCAGATGATCACGGTGAAAGCATTTTGGCTCTCAAGTGTAACTACAATAGAGAAAAAGATTAACAGCGGCCATGAGCCAAATGCTGGCAAATTTTGGTAATTGTCTACTCCATCAGCCACTCTGGCAGGTCACCAGCCACCATTTGAAGGACCTTTATAGTTATAAAAAAAAATAAAAATAAAGCAGCTTGGTAATTTTGTACAAACAGTGGGCAGATGTAGCTGCAGCTGTTTACTGTAGACTGACGGAGGACGTTTTCATTTTGTGAATCTGTCCTGGTGGACCCCAGGAATTAATATATAGTGTCGCAGAAATTAGTCCTAAACCCCGGAAATGAGTTTCGCACTTCTGGTTTCCTCGTCTTGAAGCCGATGGGTTCTTTGATTGGATTTTTGGATCGTTGAATGAGATATGAAATTACCTTCATCTGGATCTCAGATTTTGGCCATATCTCCCAACCCTACCTGTCAGTGAGAAGACCGAACTACAAAAAACAACGGCTTCATGCACCTTGGAACGGCTTCATGCACCTGTGCCGTTCACCTCCTGCAGTACTGCGTCCTCGCCTCACGTCTTTTCCCTCACAACTCCACTAATGGTCCCGCATAGGACACGAACAGAGGTCTCCTGGACTAAAGTCCTATGTTTGCTTGACCCGTCCACCAAATAATTATTGCCTAAAAGCCAGAATATATATATTTTTTTCATGTTACGTGGACAGCAATCTCACCCCCCGCAACCTGTAAAACACAGAGAGTTAATTTGCAGATATTATGCATCTATGTACCCTCACCCTCGGTCACAGTGCTATTTATGCTTCTAATCCTCTCTTCAAAGCCCTCACTCGTTAACTGCTGGATTTCTTTGGCTCGTCTTACTTTTCGACACACACATACCACACAGGAGATAACGCAACTGCTCTTTCTGCTGCCTACATTGCAGATGCCAAGCACACGGAGGAGGAATATCACACTTGATTAAACACTGCCACTTGAATCAGCCAGTCGCACACCTACGCAGACCTACACCTACACACACACACACACACACATACCGTCACAAAGACATATGCATACCTTAGGGCGAGAGGACGCATTCCAAACGCACTCTCAGCCAAAAGCTGCCTTCATCTGAGTGTGAGGTGGTGCACGCTGCTGTAGATGTGTGTTAGGTGTGTGTGTGTGTGTGGGGGTGTGTGTCATCTATCCGTATGTCATCTCTTCTCTGATGTGACCTTTACACACGGATATTTTCTTCCCGCCCTGCAAGCAACACTGCTAACACAATTACACTGGGCTAATGAACAGAGGACCCTGATAAAGTGGTACACACACACACACACACACACGCACACGTTTCCGCCATGCATATCAATCTCCCTGTAAAGGCTACATTTGCATCTTTAATATAAATGAAAGTGCTTATTAAAGTGCACACAGCAGTTCGGATCAGATGGAGGAAGAGCTCGTCTCAATCCGGAGCGTTTGACCCCCTCGCTCCTCCTCTCTTCTATTAAATCCAACCTTCTTTTCTCCTCACAGATGCGTCCACGGGGGCCGGACCGGTGAAACGGCTTTGCTCGTATGCTGCTTTTGTTCAAAATGAATGCGAGGTGACGTCTTCCAAATTGCTTTGTCTGTGTGCGAAGCGGCCCAAAACCCACGAAATAATCAACTCGCATTCGACAAAACGGGGAAAAGCAGCGAATGTTTGTCGCTTTTTCTTTCATAAATGACTGAAACAATCTGAAATTGTTGTTCCGTCATCCATTAATCCGCTGAAGCAGTAATTACGCTGCTTGTTAGTGGAGTGTTTTAGTAATCAGCGCTGTGCAGACAATGCGGTTACGGAGGCTTTGTGAGTAAGTCTTCAGTGTGAAAACGGTCACATTAAGATGCTGAATATCAGCAGCGGCTTTTTATTTCTCAAGTATCAATACTGACATTTAGTGAGTGCGCGTCGGTTAAACCCTACAATACTTCCACGTCTCAATAGCTTTTACAGCAGTTAGTTAATAATGATAATGCTGCAAGGAAGCATATTCCACACTGCCTCAGTGAGACTGAGGAGCTCTTAACCTGAAATGATCCCGCTGTGACATTTTTGATTAGATTTCGCACCGGTATGAATACATTTGTTTCATTAGCGGTAGCACTAATATTTACGGAATGCTCTCGGCGGGCTTTTCCGCGGTAATATATACGGTGAGAGCCGAGGGAAGCTCTTCGCTGGTTGGTCACCGGGGGCTCCTTTGCAGGGAGAGGATCGGGTATCGGGTCCGACGGCAGGGGAAATGACGCATTTAAACAGGAGACATGAGTTCCTTCAACCAACCTCTGCCTCTCTTGAATGAATGCTAAAACATGTGTCTCTCTGCTCTTGTGTGATTAGTGTCCACAGAGAATATTTCTAACCTGCGCTCACTTCCTGTCATAATATATTCTAATGAAGTGGCTGTCAAAGTGGTCTCTATAAGCCCTGGGTGTCCCTGAGGGATCCAGGATCTCTGCAACAGAGGAAAACTACACTATAATTGAATTCTCTTGAAACGTTTCCATTTAGAAAATGTATGATGTCTCGTCTGTTCACATGTCACACCCAGCGCCGCGGCCTTCGCGTTTACATTTTGGACAGATACATAATTCGCTTCAGTCCCATTCCACACTAAATCAACAACAGACCTCTTTTCCTTACGTGGTCCCTGGGACAAAATCCACTCAAATAGGGGTCTGGAGCCTAATTTGTCTTTACAGCGGGGGCCGGGACATAAGAACATAGAAGAAACTCTGCTCTAATTACTTTGCTAATCAAATCGGGTTCTACATTTTTGACAAGAGGTTACGGTCACCGAGGAAGAAGGGGGGGGTAGGGGGGGGGGATCTTGAGGCGGTGCATTGGCGTGATTGCGATTGAACGGGATGCTGGGTTGCAGAGTCTGGTTCTGATTATCACGTCTATGAACTGACAGCATTCCAGCGCTGCTGCAGGGCTAAGGCCTCATGGGTGGGTGGGGGGGGGGGAGTTAACCACGGTGCACGTGTTCCTCTCATCCTGTGGTGCTTTATGTGACGGAACATGAGAGGAACCGATGGCTGCGTGTGGATAACCCTACTTCTACTAAAGACCCTGATGCTGGCAACCATCAGCTTTGCAGAGGAGTCTGTAATTGCTGAGCTGAATCACTACGAGCTCCAGGGCTGCTGCTGCTCTGCAGCTGAACCCGACCTCTGACCTCCCCATGGGCGAGTGAAAAGAGAATTCCCCTACCAGGGGTAATAAAGTATCACAATGGTGTTATTGCAGCATAGTGGCATGTAGGACAGCCACACAATGAGAGACATTGAGATTTGTGATCATGAGCAGTTTGAGATCTGTAAGTGGAGGTATGTAAGTTGATAATCTAAATTTATAATCCTCCGCATCCTCACAAAGACCACGGCAAGAACTGTTCATCTGATCAAGACAGCTTAAAGTTGAAACTAAATGGAGACTTCCTGCCGGTAAGGTCGCTTTTTACACCGAACCTGTTGAGTCATTTACAAAGAAATCTATTTTGTTGGCGGTTCGTTTGGGCTGGCCTGAAAGCTGTGGATTGAACTCTCATGCTGACCAAGAAACCAGACCGAGACCAACTGGGAGGAAAGGTCTCAGTCCACTTCCACACTCAAAGTTCAAAGCTACCACAAGGAACTTTCATTTTGTGTTGATTTTGGCGGTCCCTGCGGACAAAAGCACCAGAGTCCATTTAGAAAATCTCTCATTTAACTGCAGCAGGGTGTGACCTGCAGTGAAGTCAGGTCTGGGTCTGTCTGTGATGGGCTGGTTGCTGCCAGAGGCTCCACTGGAGAACCTGCATGACATCGTCTGATTTCAAGTGATGTCCCAGTGGCACCGATGACAAGCATTAAGAACGCCTATGAAGAAATAGACAATCTTCTACAGACGGAGGGTCTAGTTTACTTCTGTAGGTCATATAGAGTCATCACATGAGTGCATCAGCATGTGAGTGTGGGGTCTTTCCCTGATCATTCAGACAGCAAAAAGTCTACTGTGAGTGTACCCTACTTTGTGTACTTTGCCAGTTCATTTACTCCATTAAAAAATATAATAGCGATCCAACAGTTATCCGCCTTGTATTGCTCTACAAGATGCTCTTTTTCATTCTTTAAGTATAGCTGTAAGTGGAATCATCTAACTCTGTCAAAGAAAGAGAAGATTTCATATACTTATGGACTTCATATCCATGGCTGTGAATGACCACGCATTATTAAGCTGACGAGGCAAGATTTCAAGTTGGACAAGTAGAATGAACCTGACACAACGAAGCCATAAAACTACTGGGAGGAGTTCAGCTTTGGTCCACAGTAGTAAACACATAATGGCCGACAAACAACTCTCCGTCACTGCTACAACCTCACACATACACACACTATGTACACACACATTAACATCCGAAAGAAAAGCTTGTTTCCTCATCCCATTAACTCTCACAAACACACAGTTGAATAACTTCGCTGCACAGCAGCATATGGACTTTGTACGGAGCCTTGTGCAAATTAATCAACACACATTACAATTCTGAACACAATCTTACGTTTCTCTCGTTAACGCAACATCTTAACCCCAGCCCTCCAGCCACGCTCTCCGACCGTACGCGTTCATCTCAGGCATGAGGACTTGACGGCTTGTTAGATTTTCTGTAACGCTGCTACAGATATTCGTGATTTGCTCTTGTTAACCTTAAAGCAATATTTCAGCGCGTTGCAGCGCTGTGGTGTAGATTTTGGCAGGCACACGCCCACGGGGGTCCATAAATAATCAGCTGCATATGTTAGCTGTCCTGGTTGAGAGTGGTGATGTATTGGAACTCGCCTTCGCTTTGGTTTTCTTTCAGAGGGGAAAATCACAATTCAAGTGCGTACAAAAAAACAAAACAAAAAATTACTTCCAGCTGGATTATAGGGTTTTGGTTGGTGTTGTTGTTGCTTCTTGCCCCTCTTGAAAAATGATTAAAGTTTATTCAGACAGACGAAAAATAAATAACAGTAAAATTATATAATTATTAATATATAAAAACACCGAAAATATATAACATGAAATAAGTAACTTAAATAAATGAGGGGAGAACAATAAATACTGACAGAAAAATAAGGAGTAAAATATTAGGCTAAAAACATAATTAGGACCATCCCACTCAAACAAAAACAGCTTATGAAAGTTGTTTACAAAAGAAATTCTAGCTGTTTGAAGGTATGGATGAAGAGGATTCCTCTTCTCCTTGACCCTACTAATGTTGACCGGTCGCTGCAGCTCATGCCAAGCGCACGCTGGAGAATGAAAATACTGTTGCACTGTGAAATATCAGTGTCGCTCATATCATCCAGCCACAGCCGGAGACCTGCTGCTGCTGAATAAATATTCGGTCGGACTGTGTTACCGCCGGGGTCCCCCCGATACTGCTGTTAAACAGCTTTTGCTTCAGGCATGTGGAAGGGACGCCCCTGGGCCTGGGGGTCAGAGAGGGCGTGAGAGCACAGGCAGGCCTGGCCAGGAGAGACGGAGGGATGGAGGGATGGAGACGGAAGGGATTGCATCTCTGCGCTCCGAGGCAGCAATCCAATACTGTAAACACTCCCCCCCCCACCCCCAACCTGGGAGACATGACCCCTCAGAGGACGCCGAGAGGAAATTTTCAGAAGAGTTCACGAGGTCGCCAACAGCAGAGTCCATCTCGACAAGTCGTTTAGTGCTTGGTCATAAACTCGCAAGATCCCCCCCCTTGCTCGCTTAAAAGTCCTGAAACACTGCTACTTCCTGGAAAATGTGGCATCTTCATTGGCGACCTCACGCTGCACTAGTCCAACCGATGAAGACGTCCCTGTGGCTAAGGGCTGAACTCTCCCCCTCGTTTCCTGTCAACTCTACTGACATTCACTAATAAAAGGCATCACATGTCAAAATAACAATTCAAAAAAGTCAACATTTTTCAACAATCGTACCCATGTGGCTGATGATCAAACTGCTCTTTTCTCCAGAATTGATCACCAAATCATTTGTTTACTGTTTACAGTCACATCCTGTCATAGTGTTTGAACATTAAACACTGATACTATCCCATGAGACCTCCGAGTGTCAAATATGTGGCCACATGTCATAAACAACTTTTTGCACGTCGTATAGTCCTAGTATCTGAGACCAGATACTCTCTTTTTCAGTCACTGAATTGTCACAACGCTCTAGAAGCGTTCCTCCCAACATAATACATTATCTGATCCGTCTGAATTAACATCATTTTTTATAGAGAGACTCAATGTGACTGCAGCGCGAGCCCCTCCGGGTTAAAAACCATATAATGAGCGGCATTTTATGGAGTACAACTCACCCACTGAGTCAGTATCCTAACTGTACAAAGCCGATGATATGACTCATCACTTTGTACAAGCAGCAGGCTGTCAGCGGATTTTAATTAAGCGAAGATGTGTCTTCATAAGCTGTTGCAAAAGCAGCAGAATTACCATTTGCTGAGCCGCAACTACTACAGCAACTTTTCTGGCTGCGACGTTCCGACTGAGGCTCTGTGGCAACGACAAGCAGCAGCTCATAAAGTACTGCTGAGTTATCAAGGTGACTAGTTATCATAGCTGGCCTTCCAAGTCCAAATTAGAGACATAAACCACAGATAATGGAGGACAGCAAAGTTAGCTGACCTGCTGGATTATCTTGACCACGAATATCCTGGTCATATTTCACATCCAAACCAAACATCTGCCTGTAACAAGTTGGGGATGACTTACGCTCGGAGACCAAAAAGTTAGAAGGTTAGACTTATCTAATAAGAATATGTCTTTGAAGCAGTTCTGCGTTTGTGCAACTAAAAGTACCAATCTGAAAAACAAGGATTAGTTTTATTTGCCAGGACTTCTTGGCACAGACTGACAGGACATATTTCATTATATCTGTTGCTGATGCCAGTGCTAAGAGAAGTGATAGCTTCCATCAAAAGCCTCGCATCCCAAATTTCAAGTCGTTTGGAGCGTTTTCACTCAACTTGTACTCGATACACTTTTTATTTCTGGAACCTGAAAACGGCCAACTGTCTTCTCACATTCTCCGTTTGTTTATTCAAGCATAAGCTTTCCACCACAGGGCACTAGAGAACTGATAACACATTCAATGGAACATTTTTTACTACTATTATTCCGATTGAATGGCTCTGCTGTTACCTAACTACAGTCCTGTCAGTAGAGGGAAATGCAGGAATGATAGGAAGTAGGGATATGTAGTCTTCAGCAGCTTCTCTCACGTAGGTATGTCACGATAAATGTAGTAGTCCACACCAATACCAGTGAAATTCCACCATTCCTAATACCCTTTTTTCGACAGCATGGTAATAAACCAGAACAAAACAATAAGTCAACATAAACTCCTTAATTACCCTTTGCATACTGGTATTTGCTAATTCATTATTAATCCCAGATGATCCGCCTCATGTTTCTTGCTAAAAAACCTTTTTTTGTTTATAGATTACCCTTGAAAACATTGTTCACAGTTTAGCATCATCAGGGACATTTTCTATTGTCCCCGGGGACAATTGGATTGGGGACAATTGGATGACAGGAAAATGTTTCGAGCCCCGATCCCAGGTACCTAAAACTGCGGTACTGTACAAAAACGAGTCCATCACTTCACCATCAGGTCACATTTTTTGTCTTACAAGTTTTCTGTAGTTGAAATATGCAAATGAGGCTTTATATTATGCTAACTTTTGGTGCATTTAGGAGAAATCTACAGAAAATAGACACACTGTAGTAAAATATATACCTAAATGTATATGTTTGACATTTTTCTTTCTGGTCGTCTGAAAGAAGGCATATTATTGAAGCTAAATGAACCACACTCTCTAAATTGACCAGTGCATGAAAAACAATGTTTTCGCCTGGGGTGTCTCGCCTCAACTCAAAAAGGTGTAACACACCAAAACCAGCAACATCTGTCCAAAAAGATCCCTCCTTAAACCGTGAGAGACCGGGAAAAGAGAGAAACATGTGATATGCATACTAATCCCGTCTGTGTTTCTGTGTGTGAAGGAGAGCTCCAAAGATTGTGAAAACAAGTTCCATTTACGGTGATAAAAATCTGGCTGTGCCGTATATATCGGCCCCCATTCATTTCCCTGAAGGACCTCTGGAGTGGGGTAACACTCAGCTCTACATCTCACTCACAGAGAGAACCAGATGTTTAAACTGCTCGCTGCATTCGAGCGGTAATCCCCTCCGCCGTGTCATTGCGGCTGACGCGGTCTTTTCGCCAGCAGGCACACGGTTCACGTAAACAAGACGTCAGCAGACTTGAATGTAAAAGGCATTATCAACACGCAAAAGTCAAACATCCGGCTGTCTAATTGCGCCGCGGACTGGGAAGTAACTCCTTGTGTGTTTCGGAAACGCGTCCAGAAGAAGTTGACAGAGCTGGATTGACACAGCACATGTGCACACGTGTGAGCGTCCATGGGAGGAGGGCAACCTAGGGCACGGGCTTGAATGGAAACGTGTGTCTTCGCATGTGTGCGTGTGTGTGTGTGTGTGTGTGTGTGTGTAGGGGTACAGAGTGCTCTGGCCCTGTAGCCTGGTTTTTCCAGCCTGCAAAATGTGGAAAAAATGCGCTCTCACTCCAAGCGCGAAGCAAAGTGCCAGAAAACACTGAACCGGGGACAAACACATAAAAACCCACGGCTCCATTAGCCATGTTCAAGCTTAGCCTGGCACGGCTCGGTTTGGTTCCCTTCAGGCGGTGTGAGATTCCAGATCAACAGCTGCACATAATTCCAAATCCACTCTTGGGACTTCGGCAACGGCAGATCTGTAGATGTATGAGGGCGACATCGCTGATTAAACCACATCTGATTCGTAATAAAAGCCCTATTGTCTGTATCTTAATCTATGTGAACAGCTCTAGTGGCTCCGCTTCATAACGGCAGACGACATCTTCCATTCTTTTATGCACTGATGTCTCCTGCTGTACAACAATGAGAACGTATATTTTTGCACAAGACTGACAACGTTTAGTTGATTGCAATCTAACATGTCAAAGCCTTGATTTCGGTGCATGTGAGCTCACACAGCTGTGACAGTTTACAGTGTAACAGTGTGAAGAGTGGATCTAATCATGGGGGCTGGAATGCGACCTCTCACCCCAATGGCCCTCTGCAGCCGCCTTATCTGATTGGTCTGTCTAGCGCGATAATCACTTCCAGATTCTGAACGGGGCCGCCAAAAAACTGGAGGGATGGGGGACGGGGGGGGGGGGACCGGGGCTGCAGAATCCAGCAAGCTGTGCTGTGTAGAAATCTCAGCGAATGATTTTTAAGATAACACGACTCAATGTTCGTGGTATTTTCATACCAATGGAGTCTTACCATAACATAATGCACAGGGTTGACTTTTCAAACTGTGCCGCCATGCTTTTTCTCCCCCAATTGCAACAGTGAAGCGTTTAGAATGTGACTGGCTTCTTCTTCACAGGCACCCATGATATCACAGTATCCACCGGACTGATGGGAAATTGCATCACGAAACAATTCGGACTGATGGCCATAACAAAAACAACAGTAGTATCATTACATCATCCAGGTGGACTTTTGTGTTCCGAGGATGTAATTAAAACATTTCAAATACTTAAAAACACTTTTTATACCTTTTCCTTTCCAAGAAAAAGCAGCACGTGTTATGCGACGTGGGTATGTATGTCCAAGCTCTGACTGCATGACACAGAAGCGGCCATTGTTTTTTCTTTGCTCATAGTAATCATAACAAAATTTCACAGCTAATTTGATCACTGTATATAAAAGCAACTTGTAGCGAGCCACAAGGAAGCCACATACATGGGAAAAATGTCCTTCTTTTGTCAGCAACAAAACAAAACAATCCCTGTGGTCCTGTCAGTGTTATTGGGGGTGAACTTGTTCTAACACTAAAAAGGAAGACATACAAGCCTCTAATTTGCGATAAGAAGGGAGTTTATTTGGCCGGTTTTCTTATGTAACATGAAACTCCACTTTCACAAGGCCGGAGTTCTGATGATGAACTGAAGCTTTGCACTGCATTCCTGCAGTATGTTACAGCCCAAGTATCCACTAAGTCACTCTTAAACAGCACCACGAGCAGCGATTCCTCACTCTCTCTCTCTCTCTCTCTGTGTATGGCCAGCTCTCCCACATCCACACAAACACACACACACACACTCACTCCACTCTGTATTTCTCTCCATGCTATTTTTTTTCCTGGTTCTGAGCATCAGCATGCAGAGAAAAACCCATCAGTAATCCCCTGCTGCTCAGCTCTGGAACTGCCTGACTGCCCCATGGTAGTTATAGGTCACACACACACACACACACACACACACACACACACACACACACACACACACACACACACACACACACACACACACACACACACACACACACACACACACACACACACACACACACACACACACACACACACAGACGCACAGGCCTTTTCAAAATAATATAAATGTGCACACATCCACAAGCACAAATGCACACACATCTACATGCATGACAATGCGCTTCCTGTAGGTCATTTGCTCTCTCTCTAACACCCACACACACACACACACACACACACACACACACACACACACACCAGTGAGTGACAGAGAAATGCCAGTCTTTATCGCGCCCTGCAGTTTAACCCCTTCTAATCCCTTCAGAGTGGCAGAGCTTTACGGTCAATTCACACTCTTCCGTGCTTTTTATTCCCTCTTTCTGTAGCCTCAAGAGTAATCCCCACAGCAGCTGTGGAAAACATCAGACGTGTGGAATAGACACGTCGTACACATGGACACAACAAACACACACAAGGAGAGCGCACTGATGCACAACGCAGTCACAAAACACTGAGTGGCGAATGTAAAATGACAAACGTATTGTCACAGAACGCACGAACAGAGCTTAAAATCAGTCAAAAGTTGACTTTTGTTTTTTTTGTTTTTCACCGGACTTCATCCCTTGCTCCCGCCATAACTCTGGCCACGTAAAGAGCGTCATTGTCTGCAGCGGAGGGCAACTGACCAAGCTGCTGTACTTGACGACTTGGGAGTGAAAACGGGCCGTCCAAATCAAACTACAGCTTCTTTTTCTTTTCAGAATATACGAAGATAATTCCAACTGGTTCCACATAAATCAACACAAGGCAGAATGAACACAATGTCAGACAATCACCTCCTGTATACCTGCATGGTAACTTCATCACTGTTCACAGTGGTAACATACTGATGGGTGTACTTCATTGATAAAAGCAGAAAATAGCATTTTTGTGAAAATACAGCTTTCATTTCACCCAACGCTACATTATTTAGTTTGTTACAGTGCTGAAACAATTATTTTGCATTTCCACTTTGCACGGCTCTACTCAACTTGACATGCTCTATTTCGGTTTTCTATTAGCAAAAGATGTGGATAGTCACCGGTATTTTTTTTTTGGTAGCACCTCAGTCGAGGTTCCAAGTGAGCTGAGCCCGGACTAGAAGGTGGAGTTAGAACACTGAAGACCACGGATTGGTCAGAGAGAATCGTCACTAGGGTGACACGGGACATCCTGCACAAATCCACCACTAAGTCAAGCTACTGTAAATAGCCTCCACAATCTTTCTATTCAGATAGTCACACAGATTTATAAAAAACAATGGTAGTCCGCAAAACGACAACGTGCACTATGTACACTACGCAACACAGCTAATGAAGTACAGAGATTTCTCTCATTGTTTGCCAATGAAAGGATTCAGTGAGTGTCGCTGTTGAAGATGAAGTCACGGCAGTTTCACGCGGCGAAGCTATGGTGATCAGCTGAGAATCCCGTCTAAACGAAACCAAGAGGAAAACGACATGGAGGAAAGGACCTGGTACCAAAGAGTGAGTCGAGTTGAGCCATGAAGTGGATCGAGGGACAAGTCAGTGAATCGATCAGTCAACTGGCAGCATTGTTCATAATCAATGATCTGATGCTTTTAACATTTATTTTTACACATTCACACTCATGTGTATTGACAAGTAGACTGTTGGTCAATCAAAAATTGAAAATGTCAAATTGGGTTGTGATGGCAATTTTTCATAATTTGCCCCAATTGGGCTAAATGATCTAAAATATAGAAAACTAATAGTTACAGGAAAAGCTTATTGGTTAATTGGTTTTATGTAAAAGAGACAAGAACCTCGGGCAGACCGGACTAAACCCTCAACTTCTATAAGACATCTACTTTAACTCTACTTTATATGCAGACTCAACCATTTCTGAACTCATGGTATCATGTCAAACACACATACAGGCTCAGGAATGCATGAACTGAGTTTATAATAAAGCTCCACTGAAGAAGAAACATGGACTTGAATTCCTCCAGGAGTACACAGGGAAGCCAGTCGACTACATCGGCGCACAGTGGGAAAATGAAATGTTGTGTTCAACAGCCACATAAACTGTTCAGTTTCCTCGGTTTCACAAGAGGAAAGAATTTGAAACAGTGCGTGGAGAGGCATGAAACACACGCACGCACACACACACACACACGCTCAAAAACAAACCCCATAGCTACACACAAAAACACGCTGACTCAAACACACACATATTTCACACAACCAATTTCACAAAACCACACACATAAACGCTCAAACCCCCCCCCCCCCACCACCCCCCACCGCATACACACAGGCACAAGCTGCCATGAATGCACACCCCACACACACAAACACTCCGTTTCTCTCATTAGGGAGAAGGAGCTGCCTGCAGCAGAGCCTCCTCTAGTCAGTCTGCTGAGATCCTTAAAACCAACAGCACTAGTCAGACAGAGAGGGGAGGGGGGAGGGGGGGGGACAGAGCCGTCAGACACTGCATCTACGCTGAAAGAACAGATGAATGGAGGAGAAAGTGGAATCACAAGGAGTAAAGAAAAGGGATGGTAAGAACAAGGTAGATGCAGAGTATTTTCAAATGTACTGATTTGACTTGCCTCTGTAGCCAATAGCAGCTGAGATACAGTATCTGGGATGCGCCAATGAGATAACATGTATGCTTTGCTGGAGCATTAACGCATGTTGATGGTAGGAAATACACTATAAACTGTCGGCTGATTTCTGTTTTTGCTCTCTATCAAAGCGGATATCATCGCGGTGGCAAAGTCCAGGCTCACAGTGACAATGCAAACATGCGGATGTTTAGCAGGTACAATGTTTGCCGTGTTCACCAGCTTAGTGCAGCATGTTAGCATGCTAACATTTGCTGGTTAGCAGTAGACACAAAGTACAGCTGAATGGGATTTTCTTTTAGTTTGGAAGGTATTTAGTCATGAAGCAAAGTGTTGGCACCAGAGAAGGGGATCACCAAAGTCAATAGGATTCACCATCTGGGGACCATGAATGTGCGAACAAAATTTCATGACAAACCGACTGACCAACATTTCCATCCATAAAGCTAAGCGGCTAACGTGGTTAAAAAACTGACCGGTACTGTGAGACGGGTCTGAATGAAAACACCCATGAGACGAAGACAAATCTGAGAAAATGCATGAATTATCTTGAGACTGGACTTGAGTACTACAGCGCCGCCAAAGGTTGCCCAAAAACATTTTTAAAAATGTGAGATCCATACACAAGATGCATATATACTTGGGTTTAACGAGTCAGATGTGAGTAATTGCAGCTTGCTTTCTTCTGCCTGCAACCCGGATAACTCTATAGGACAGTACTGAATGTGTGTGGGCTTACATACTAGGCGTGGGTGTTTTGATGCCAACATACATCAAAGGGTGTGTTGCCCTTAATTGTACAAAATCCAACAAATGTCAGCTGCACCAGTAAGTCTGGTCTGGATGAATAGAATAGTGGGAAAAAACTCAACAAGCTGTCTCATGTTGAAAAACTTGAAAAGACCTTAAATAACTTGAACTTTTATTATCATCTATTTCTGATTTCTCTTTTTGTCAGAGCCTTGTGAATATCCCGAAGGACGAGGAGAAAGCAAAGCAGAGAGAATAAAGAGACGAGGAGAGGATAACACAAAATAATGGCACACAATACCTAAGCTGTGGAGAAAGAGAGAGAAATAGAGATAGGCATAAAAACAGGGAAATAATAGACAGCCCCATTAGGCAGAGGTTATTGAGTAAATTTATCTCACCAGACAAAAGCTCCTCCTGTGGCTGTGTCACTGCTGCCTCCACAAAACTCAACACTTTCTCTCCAATTTCGGTCCATTTGCAACCCCCCGCGTCTGTTAAAAGCCAAATTGCCCGTCTGCATTGCCTTAAAATGGTTTCCCATGCATCATCAGTCTATGGAGGTAGCGGTACGCGGGGCAATTTCTACGGCCGAGGAGAAGCCTGAGCGCCGCCGCTTTCGAACGGTGAAACCTCAAGGTGTTTAAAATGGATTTCAACATGTTTTTGGCCCCGCGGATCTCTTTGCTGTGGGGGAAGTGGAAGCATTTACTACCAACGCTACACCGTTTCTGTGTCTTATCAGCCGCATCCTTCTTCAAGACAGAACGCGGGGGGATGGAGAGCTGGCGTACGAAGACGACGGAAGAAGGGAAACGCAGCTAGATTGGCGGAACCTCGCTCTAGGAGGCCTAAACTGAGAGGAGGAAGTTCATTTCTCAACTCCGGCAAGACTTTCATACATCACAGCCAAGCAAAAGCCGCTACCTTCAAGCAGGAGTCAGCCACCTGTACGCTGTACTTCTGCTCCATCCTGTACTTTACAGTGAGATGAATGGCCACTCGAGATGTCGGACCTCTCTGCACCAGTTTGGTGTAAAGCAGTCAAGCTAAATATTGAAGGGCTTGCGTAGACTGTGTAAGGATACAAAAAAACAACAACACCTGCTTAGGTGTCCTTGAGCAAAACGCTGAACCTGGAAGCTACACTGATAAGACCCAAGAGACACATGAGAGGACGCAACATTCTCTGATCCCATTTCTCACACACACACACACACACACACACACACACACACACACACACACACACACACACACACACACACACACACACACACACACACACACACACACACACACAAAACCTTAAAGCCACTCCTCCTTCACACACGCAGGTTTGTGTTTGACGAAGCACTCAACAAAATGAGATGAGCCTGTGTGTGTGTGTGTGTGTTTGATGACCGGGGGGGGAGGAGTGTCATTATACTCACTGACTCAGCATTTCTGCACCAACTGTCATTCCCTGTCATTCCCCTGCAGTTTCCTCCCTCGCAGGAGGGCCAAGTAGAACCTGCCAGCATCCCTCTCAAAATGTTCAAAAGACAAGATCGATGGCACTCTCTGTTTACCGTATATTTTTCCCCAGCTGGAAGATTGCTTCTGTTGGCAGCATGATGAAACACAAATCGTACAAATGCTTTTGTTTTTGTTTGTTATGGGCCTGTCTCTTTTCTCTTTCTTTCTTTTCTTTGGTTAAAGTTGAGGGATGTGAATATTAACTGGACTCCTGGTGATCTTTGTTTGGCCACACAGCTCTCTGGACGGTTATATCTTTCACAGTTGAGCAAGCCCTCGCTTGGCATTGCAGTGAAAGGGACGTTGCACTTTTAGGATACGAATTGTATTGCAATTATAAAAAATACATACATTCAGCAATATTGAACGCCAGAGTGTTTCTTTTGAATCGCCACTCGAACAATAGTTCTTTTGACCAATATTAAACGAAAACACGTATTTTTAACGTTAGACTAACTTTCGGCTAAATGTATCCGTCCAAAAGTGCAGTACAGAGTCCCTAGCCATGAAGACACCACCTTTACAAGGGAAGAAACTCCACTGTGTAACACCACTGTGCAATCTCGTCATAGTGGTCAAAGACACCATCCGCTTTACAAGATACGGTTTTAAGGGGAATCCAGGAGACGGGCAGCAGACTGATATGGACTTCATGGTCTGCTTCAGCAAGTGAGTCACTCGGTCTCCTTTAGACTCTTTCTTCCCAACCTAGCTTTCTCTCCTCGTTCCTTGACAATCTTAATCGCTTCCAGAAAGACCCAAATTTGAATTGCACAACCTCACCCTCAGTCCCTTTGTTTCCCCTCTCCCTGAGTCCTCTCATCTGAGTCACATTGTCAGGAATACCGTCGCTCTTTCCTCAACTCTGCTTCCAGCTCCCTTTTCTTTCTCTCTCATTCTTCTTATTCCATTCCTCTCTTTTTAAAACCTTGCCTCGGTTGTTTCCTGCATGCCTTTACTCTCTTGACATCCTGTTGCTTTCTCTTTTGTTTATTTCTCTCAATCGAGCCTGGAGCGAATGAATCACTACCTAGGTTCCCGGATATTCTTAAGATTCGATTACAAGGTGGGTTGAAAGATTACCAAATACATTTGTTCATCTTCAGATGGAATGATGTATGGCTACCGTTATACGAAAAACACTATAAATATTGTCTTTTGGATATTTTCATCTTGAGTTCTCTTACATTTTACTTTATTTCCCCAAAAGTTGGATGTAAAGTTACATTTTGACCTTCCAAATTTTTTGTATTTCTTCTTATATCCCTCCTCTGTGTCCACTCTGGTGCTCAACCCCCCCATGCTTCCTTCCTTCCTTTTCTTCGCTCTCTCCTCCGTCTCGGGTCAATAATAACATTTAATAGTCGCACATCTTCAACAGGGTTGCAACGCCAAAGTGGTACCCATCCCTACCACCTGCTAGATTCTCTCTTTTGTTCCGCTTCTCAAACACCGTTGAGCAAAAGCTCCACATGCAGGAAGCCGGACTCGTCTAGTGTTAGATCTTTGGCTCCTCTTGTTCCTTTGGTGTTCATTTGGTGCAAAGCGACAGACATCAGCGCGGCTGTTAAAGGGAAGCCTGCAGTGTGCCGCTTGTGTAAATTCAGATGGTTTCCTCTCTCTGAGACTGTGAAGGAGCGTACTTAAACAGAGGCTTCACCTCAAAGCGCTTTACATGGGCTCGCCTGGGGGAGAAATCCAGACGAACAAGACAGTGCAAACCAATTCCTCTAAAAAAAACAATGTCGTTTTTGAAAATACATATTTTTGGGGGGGGCTTACATCATGATAGAACCTTTCCTGGCGCTGTAGGGCCCAATTTGAGAGTTGTTAGTGGAAAATAACAGCTGGCATTGTTCCTCAAATTAAACATACAGGGTATGATGCCTAGTGGTCCTATCGCCTTATCCTTCCTTCTGTCCAACTTTTGCATTTCCCTCCTCCTCCTCCTCCTCCTCCTCCCCATGGCCTGGGGAAAAGTCGAACCACCAGCACTACAGATACCAGAAGACAAATCTGCATCCAATCGCCATATACGGAAAAAACAAGACCGAAGCTCTCTAACTGTGACCTTGACCCAGCCCTAAATATATACCAGGAGGGAAGGAGGGTGTGTGTGTGTCCGAGAAATACGGGGATGTGCTGATCGGATTAATGTTGCACAAGCACAGGAAACTGCAGACAACTTCAGTAATGTGGGTTTGTTTGGCTACACACACACACACTGATTATTTTGCTGCCTCAACTGTTCAGACAGCACAGAACATAAGGCAGAAATTGGCCATTTGGGACAACAAGCACAAGCTGTATGGTCTGCAGCAGCAGAAAGCCGGTTGCTGAAATTCGTTTAATTGCTGAAAAAACAACGGCAGAATTATCCTCGCTCACACTTGGGTAGGAAATGGCTCCCCCACTCACCCACACGTCGTCGGTCTCGCTCGGAAATGCCGAACGCAGATGACGGCGACAATCAAACGAGCTCCTCGCAAGTCCTATTTTGAACTTGGGAAGCAGGTGTTTGCAATCAAGCGGCGTGCAAAAGTGGCAGCCACCTCGGCGTCGCGGTTACCTGTCACATCTGTGCAGAGTCGGAGCGTCTTTTCCTCTTACCAGAGAAACTGTTTCGATCTGCCTGCCCTGTTTGATCTGCCTTGGCCTTTCACTGCGGAGGCTGCATCAAAAAGGTGCCGGGAACTTGAAAGCGCCATCGCTTCATCTCTCTTTCTCTCCACATCTCTCTCTCTCTCTCCACCTCTCTCTCTCTCTCTCTTTTGCTCTCATCTTCTTTTGTTCAACCTCTTCCTCTGTCTGTTCTGCTCAGACAGAAATTGTGGGATGTAAACACTTTGTCCCTGCCTCATCGGGAAAAAGAGAGAAAAAATAAAAATAAAAACATGGCTCCTCCGCTGTAGTAGCACAAATACTCATGTTGGCGAGAGCTATAACGGAACAATAACCATCTATTGTTATTATTATTACTGTCATCATTGCTATTGTTGTTATTAATATTTTTATTATAATTTACAGTTTTCCTTAAAGGATTGACAAGGATTGTCCCATGCTTATTTACAATTAACAATTAACATATACTGTAGGTGAGTGACTGCCTTTGTCTGCACCTTTACCTCACACACTCAAGCATGTCTCTTCATTTCAATACCGTAGCTCTGAGAAATGAAGCCAACGCGGAAGTGCCAAAAACTGCAGTTCCTTAAACGGCCAGTTGAGCCTGGCTCCAAAAGCGAGTCGATCCCCAAAGTCCTCCATGTTAAAATCAGGCGGCAACTTCTGGTTCTGACAAGTGAAGCCGATGCGGAAGTGTCTGAAAACTTGCATTCTCTCTGCTGACCAGCAGGGGGCGACTCCTCTGGTTGCTAAAAGAAGTATGATTGTATAGAAGTCTATGAGAAAATGACTCTACTTCTCTCTTGATTTATTACCTCAGTAAACATTGTAAACATGAGTTTATGGTCTCAATCTCTAGTTTCAAGTCTTCAATACAGCATGATGTTCATTTAGTAAATTAAGATCCATTTAGAGTCAAATACACCATAAAGCAGAGTATGCTTTAGGGCGGGGCTTACTGTGATTGACAGGTTTCTGCCGCAACGGTGTCTCTGCGTCACACCGCAGTCCAAATATGGTAACATCCGTTTACTGGTTGCAAAAAGTCTAAATGGCGATGGTCGTAATCCAAGATGGCAACAACCAAATCGCCAAACTCAAGACTTCAGAAACCTGTGGGCGACGTCACAGAGACCACGTCCATATTTTGTAACAGTATATGTATGATAGCTGTCAATGTTAATACTTCGGTATTCCGTTACGACCCCAATGTGGGAGTCAATATGACAAAAGAAAAATGACAGCATATTAATGACAGTCACACTAATATGCCTCTACTGGTGAGTTTCCACTTTCCTTCCTGTCATGGTTCGTCTCAATCACAAAGGTTCTACTATCCCAGTATCTATACTGGGAGGGAGGTTATCTCCCAGGGGCGATAACTTTTTGTATAAAGTTATTGATATGACTGACATAGCCAGCAGAGGGAGAGTAAAGCCGAGCATGCCTTTTGGTTGTAATCGAGTATGTAGGAATGTCTCACTAATAAACCTTACTGTTATATCCATCTTCAGTCCATCGCTCTGATATTTGATCTTCATGCCGGTCTGAGCTAATCAGATAACTTGCCTTCCAAAAGCAGTTAAAACAACTGGTGTTGTGTGTGGGATTCAAACTGGTATTTTGCCATTTAATATCAGTTTACGTGGCAGTCGACAGTCATCAGCCGCTCGATCGGCGAGAGCGCGGCTCTGAGACTGCTGGGCCGGTGCTTCAGCTCCCGCTGGGGCCGCCCATGCAGCATTTTAATGTAAACTCTCAACGCACTATGAATAAAAACTCCTCCTCCTCCTCCTCGGCTAAATGCCATTTTCATTACATCCCATGTCAGGTGTTTCTCAAATGGAATCAGTTTAAACTGCTTTCAATCTGGTTTATTGGCCTTCTAATGCCAACTCTCCTCCTCGGTTCATCCATCACAGGCACTTGAGGTATGAAGCGGCTTGACAGAGACGGAACCGCAGGGTGCATCGCCGATCGTCTAGAGCTCTCAGCTCCGCTAGGATCTAAGCCACTGACACACACACACACACACACTCCCTGTGGTGGTTGGTGTTTTCGTCTAAACACAGCGGCTTTCCAGCGACGGGAGGTGGTGACTCCAAAGAGTCCATTCTCACTTATAAAGTGGCTCATGAAGCTCGATGCCGAGGAAGCTCCAGAGGGAAGAGACTTGGGGCCAACAGTCAACAAAGTCACATCCATGAACACAGAATGAGGCCGTTCACCTAAATACCCCCTTATGAAAAGTAGGACTCTGCAGTCATTTATGCATACACACAATGAGTGAAGTCATCTTATAACTTGCTTTAAATGACTGAACCCTGGTTACTGAGCCCACAGAATGTGCATAAAACATAGACAAGGTGAAAACATAGAGAGCGTGAAGAAAAGATAATCCTCTCAGAACAAATTAATAATAAAAGACTCCAAGAATAAACTAGGTAATTAGGTTACAGGCAGCTCAACGCGCACGCAGCACCGCTGTCGTCGGACTCTGATTCTGACTCATTTCAGGGCTAGAACCTCTATAAAAAAACACTAAAAAACACACACACACAGCACGTGTCAGCGGGTGCAACAGGAACTAATATGTTCCACAGTTGTCATTGTGTCACTTTAACCATGCATGCAGTCACTTCGGATGTCACGCCTCAGCCCCAAAGTGGAGGTGATGTTCAGGGTTTCAGCCTTATCAACGCCTCCCAGCACAGGCACATCATGACACACGCGCTTAAGAGAGAGGGGGAGGCATCTTTCTCCCCCCCCCCCTCCATACATCTCCTCTAGCTCCCACATCATCTCTCTCTCACTCACACGCATACACACACACATCCTCGCGAGTTCAGAGAGAGGAGAGAGATAAGAAGGGAGAGAGGAGATGAGAGGAGATTAAAAACATGCAAAAAGAAGGCTCTCTCATCTCTCACACACACACACACGCACACACAACCTGAAGAGATTTTTCTCGATGTGCTTTGGCAGCCAAACCGGTGGCTTGGCGCCCGTAGTCTCTCGAAATCAGCCCGTCTGCCTCACCTACGCATTTCAAGTCAAAAATTCATAAGGTGACACAAAACTGTCAGAGCATGATGCGACTCCAAAATGACGAAGATGTGTGTGTGTGTGTGTGTGTGTGTGTGAGTGTGAGTGGGTGAGGGGCACACACGCTCGCGCACACACACACACGCGCACACACACACATCTGCACATGCACTCATACACAGGTCAAACACTACATGCACCAATAGACACATTCAAACATTTACATTTTGCATCTAAACAAGCACACAGCCGCATACAGGTACCAACTTGTACACGCACACACACACACACACACGGTCAAGGCCGCATACATGCGCTGATATATGCGCACGTGCACGTGCACGCGCACAGCCAGCGCAAAGAGTGTTTTCAAGTTCAAATTGAGTCTCAAGCGCAGCTGGAACGTTGTTGACATTCATACTGGGTTTAATCAAATGTGTCAGGAATCATCGCAATAAACCACAGCAGCTACCCTAAACCCTAAGCTGGCATCACTGTACCATTGCGACAACGTTCCTATAACACTCCTGCGATGTGACATGTACGATATAGATTAAAGCTCAAGCACGCGGGAGATGATACAAACACCCCCGTGGAGCTCATGGACACAGGCAGCCTATTCATACGGTCACTTTTGCATCCAAAATCCGCAGTTATTTGCCAGCAAAGTGCAGCAATCCTTCACCTTCACACAACTTGAACAATTCCGAGTGAACATACTGAAAAGGGGGGGGGGCGTTAGGTCATTTCGGAGCTGGTGTTCATCCGCAACCTCCTCGTGCGTCTGGCTGCTTCTCCCCGGGTGCGCAAAACAAGCCATGCGATGTTTCCAAGCGCAAAAAAAAAAAAAATCAACAGAAAGTCGGATTTCTCCCGCAGCGCAGAGTTGCTCCGTGTGTGCTCATGTTAGTGACATGAGAGAGGCATCGGAGGGCAATGAGAGGGAAGGGTCTCAGGAGGAGAGGAATGTCACCAACATTTCGGATGAAGGAAAGAATATTAAAAAAGCTCCCAGATGACTAGAGAGACGATTAGCAACCACAACAACAACAAAAAAGTTTGCCTCTACTTACTGATCAAACCTCCCTTCGTGTTCGTCCTCCTTGGCATGTTTTCTCTTTTTAAGGTGTCAGAGTTGCAGCAGAAGACATTTCCATTCCCGGCGGGTTTGTCAGACAGACAGACAGACAGACAGCAGCAGCAGCAGCAGCACCGGTTTCGAAGCTCAGCTCTGCAGTTCCGTGCGCACAGGACAGCAGCGATCAGCATGAATGAGAGGAGAGCTGCGGTTAGACTCCGGCATCCCCTGGTAGAGAGAGAGAGCGGGGGGGAGAGAGAGAGGGAGAGGGAGAGGGAGAGGCGGAGAGGTTAGTGACATAAGTGCGCCCCCTGGCTGCGGACGTGGGTAACGGTGGGTCGCCGGACGCACCGCTCCGTGGTGAGCATAGGTGGCAGCATCGGGCCCGATGCAGGCTCCATGCAGTGTGTTTGAGGCTCATAAGTGACACGATGGAGGTTGTTTTACCGGAATCAGAAATCTGTGATATGTCCCCGATGAAAGGCTGCTCCTATTGAGCTTGATTGATTGCTGTTGTCACCGTGAAAGGCATGCAGAGCGAACTGCTCTGGTTCCACGTCTCCCCGCTGCTCACAGTGTGTTTGTGATTGTTCATGCGTCTGTTTTGTTATGCATCTTTAATGTCAGCGCATGCTCCTGTGTTCATGCACGTGAGAACGTGAGGTTGTGTTTGTGAGCATCTATGAGTGTGAGTGTGTGTGTGTGTGTGTGTGTGTGTGTGTGTGTGTGTGTGTGTGTGTGTGTGTGTGTGTGTGTTTCTTCGACAAAGACCACGGTCTACCGGGAGCTAATTTATAGCTGATCTCCACATCGGAACATCAACTTCACTCTTTTCAGATGTTTGAATCCACTTTGTATTTTGAAGGTAATTTTTAAACAGACACTAATCGTTTCCTTGTCTCATTCGTCAGTTGTCTCAACATTGCTGTGCCCATCTCGAGCGCCCTCAAATAAACTGTGACTTTTTAAAAGAAGGTGACATTGTGAGGGACGGAGCTGGTCGGTGGACTTTCAAAAGCAGGGGCTTATTGACCCACAAGTGAAGCAAACAGTTGACAAAATATGTAACAAAGTTCTGGGCAAATAAAAGAGGTTAACTGGAACTAAATATAACTCTATAGGACAACAGGAATTTGACATAAACGGAATAGAACTGAACAGACTAGACGGACCACAAATATATATAGAATTGCTGATTAGATTAGTTTCTTTAAATAAAGGTGTAACACAAAGACACACTACAGATGAACCCAAACAGGACAGTTAGTGTGGCCTTCTCAGTTGTGAGCATTTATACATGTTTTCTGGTGTGTCTGTGTCACTCTGCAGTTGGGTTTCTTTGTCTACTTTAAATAATGGTGGCTGAATCGGAGCGAATCACGTCCAAGATAATAAATGTTAAACAACAGTTACGTGTACCGAAATTACTGCAAACGTGGAGAAGACGTCTGAGGAGATGCTGTGTACGACCGTTGAGTTTGGTCCGTGTTCGTGGGAGCAGCCGGAAATGCGATGCTACCAAGCGGACCAATCACAGTAGTTGCGGTTTGCATTTCATTTCTGGGCGTAGATTCAACGCAGAGGTATAAACCGGCCTTTAGAGCTCTGCTTTCAGGTGCGCTTATTTTTTTTTTTGCTCCGGCCTGACAAGATGTTCCTCTAGCTAGCAGCAGCACCCTCTGCACTGCTAACTCAAATAAATAGAAATTAGAATGATTTAAGGCAAACTTGTCTTGTCTTTAGGCCAAATTAAATGTGACTGCCAACAATACTACATTAACTGCCTATGTGTCCGTTTCCAGTGAGGAAGCTCTGATGAACCCACTGTATGCTAACATTTATGCCCAGGACCAGAGAGTAGACAGCGCTAGCAATTAGTAACATACACGGAGCATTTAGTTCATAAACGGGACAAATATTTTTCCAAAGGAGTTAAAACAGAGCAAACAGGATAATAAATGTTACATTTAGTCCAGAAACAAAAACTCCTAATAAATGCTAACATTGCTACGTGTCAACTGGTTCTGTAAATCAGGTTAGCTATCTGCTAGCTAACACATTAGCCATAACAACTTTATTAACTTTACTTCATTAAGTACACTAGTTATGGATTTCCTTGGGCGCCTTGTGGCCAAAAATCATAACATAACTGGTTTTGTATCGTTTTACTAAACTGCAAACAAGGAAGCTCCGTCATCTGCAATTCAAGAGTCGGCTGCTGCACAGTCGACATTTTTGATCCAAGTAAAAACTAATTTCACGTCATCCCTTTGGCCACAGACATGTCTGTCCTTTTGGATTAAATTCACAGGAGCATATCATCCAATTAATGAGGGCTGAATTCCATTTAGCTCCTATAGTTGCAGGGTGCTGGTAATGTGCATGTTAGCTCACTGGCGGCTCTTACTGGGAAATTTGAATTGAACAGAGTCATCCTTGATGTCATTCGTAACACCTGAGGTTGTTGTACTTTGACGGGATAAAATATTGTTGTGAAAAAAGGCTTTTTGTCAGGTGCCTAGATCTCAGACCATCCCAAATTGCATTCACAAGATTTTGGAAAATGTTGCTTGTCTGCAACTGTAATTATATTAATAATATTAAGAATGTGACTTTGTCACAAAAAAAGGAGATCAATTGTTCCAATTAAAGTATATGCAAGTTAATTAACATGACATACAGAACTGAACACAAGAGTGTCTGGAAGTGAGAAAAAAAACTATGTTTGTATTTATGAGTTTTGGAAGGTGTTTGTCAGAAATGTACAAAATGATATATTATTGGTTAAATTTAAATACAATCTCTGGCTACATTGTCAGGCACTATCCTTAATTTATTTTACTAGTGTAGTAAGCCTTTAAACACAACACTCGGGGAGAAGATAGAAAGGTTCATTTGCACCATGACGGAGGATGCATTGCTGGTATGCATTCAAGCGCCATGATTTCTGCTCATATGCAAGAATTGCGCTCTTCATCCTGGAGCCCTGCTATGACCTTTGCGGTCTCCTTGTGCATAATAAATGTTGATATTCCAGCCCATATTAGTGATGACTAGGGAGTTTTCATATAGGGCGATGAGGTGTTGGGTTCCTCCTCTCCACACTGAGGCAGAGGATGTGGTTACACATATGATACTCTGCTGCTCAGATTACTGTATGTGTGCTTGCATGCGTGTGTGTGTGTGCATGTGTGTGTGTGTGTGTGTGTGTTTGCGAACATCCTTTCTGCTAATGCTGCATAAAATGTGCCATATAAATCGGAAGTCGGAGCTGGGAATGACTTCACACCCGAGTGGATTGCGTTCCAGTCCAACAAGTCGGAACACTTAAGGGGGTTTGCTCCAGCCGGGTTAGCCTATGTTAGCATTACCAGTTGATAACAACGCATTACGACGGTATTTAGAGTTTACAAACACCACAGATAGACTACAGCTTTTTTTCTGTTGATGAAAAGAGATGCCATCTTGGATTTTGAGGTTGGTGTTGGTGGGGTTCGGCCGACCTTCTGAGTGGGGAATCTGACTTCAGGCGGCGTTCCAGTTCAAAATTTCTAACTGGGAACACGTTCAAATGGAAAGCAGTGTAACTCCCATGGTCGAACGTGGCTAAATGTGTGACTGTTCATTTCCTCAAAAACCTCAGAGTCATCCGCATCTGCCCTGTTGTGCTTGTCCAGCTGGAATCTTTATCAATACAAATCAGTGTTGTATTAAATGTCTAGATAAAGACCTGTGCCTTTGGTTGTTGAAAAGCAGGAGACGGACTCAGCTGAAGGTTATTAAATTGCCTGATTTATTGAGTTGCATGGAGTTTACTTCCTCCTTAGGTTACGATATATGAGTCATAACGAATATGGAAAGCAAAATGGGGAAACAAATGATCGACATTTATACAGGTGCTGGTCATATAATTAGAATATCATCAAAAAGTTGATTTATTTCACTAATTCCATTCAAAAAGTGAAACTTGTCTATTATATTCATTCATTACACACAGACTGATATATTTCAAATCTTTATTCCTTTTAATTTTGATGATTATAACTGACAACTAAGGAAAATCCCAAATTCAGTATCTCAGAAAATTAGAATATTGCTTAAGACCAATACAAAGAAAGGATTTTTAGAAATCTTGGCCAACTGAAAAGTATGAACATGAAAAGTATGAGCATGTACAGCACTCAATACTTAGTTGGGGCTCCTTTTGCCTGAATTACTGCAGCAATGCGGCGTGGCATGGAGTCGATCAGTCTGTGGCACTGCTCAGGTGTTATGAGAGCCCAGGTTGCTCTGATAGTGGCCTTCAGCTCTTCTGCATTGTTGGGTCTGGCATTTCGCATCATCCTCTTCACAATACCCCATAGATTTTCTATGGGGTTAAGGTCAGGCGAGTTTGCTGGCCAATTAAGAACAGGGATACCATGGTCCTTAAACCAGGTAGTGCTTTGGCACTGTGTGCAGGTGCCAAGTCCTGTTGGAAAATGAAATCTGCATCTCCATAAAGTTGGTCAGCAGCAGGAAGCATGAAGTGCTCTAAAACCTCCTGGTATACGGCTGCGTTGACCTTGGACCTCAGAAAACACAGTGGACCAACACCAGCAGATGACATGGCACCCCAAACCATCACTGACTGTGGAAACTTTACACTGGACCTCAAGCAACGTGGATTGTGTGTCTCTCCTCTCTTCCTCCAGACTCTGGGACCCTGATTTCCAAAGGAAATGCAAAATTGACTTTCATCAGAGAACATAACTTTGGACCACTCAGCAGCAGTCCAGTCCTTTTTGTCTTTAGCCCAGGCGAGACGCTTCTGACGCTGTCTGTTGTTCAAGAGTGGCTTGACACAAGGAATGCGACAGCTGAAACCCATGTCTTGCATACGTCTGTGCGTAGTGGTTCTTGAAGCACTGACTCCAGCTGCAGTCCACTCTTTCTGAATCTCCCCCACATTTTTGAATCGGTTTTGTTTCACAATCCTCTCCAGGGTGCGGTTATCCCTATTGCTTGTACACTTTTTTCTACCACATCTTTTCCTTCCCTTCGCCTCTCTATTAATGTGCTTGGACACAGAGCTCTGTGAACAGCCAGCCTCTTTTGCAATGACCTTTTGTGTCTTGCCCTCCTTGTGCAAGGTGTCAATGGTCGTCTTTTGGACAACTGTCAAGTCAGCAGTCTTCCCCGATTGTGTAGCCTACAGAACTAGACTGAGAGACCATTTAAAGGCCTTTGCAGGTGTTTTGAGTTAATTAGCTGATTAGAGTGTGGCACCGGGTGTCTTCAATATTGAACCTTTTCACAATATTCTAATTTTCTGAGATACTGAATTTGGGATTTTCCTTAGTTGTCAGTTATAATCATCAAAATTAAAAGAAATAAACATTTGAAATATATCAGTCTGTGTGTAATGAATGAATATAATCGACAAGTTTCACTTTTTGAATGGAATTAGTGAAATAAATCAACTTTTTGATGATATTCTAATTATATGACCAGCACCTGTATATCTATATCTGCCTCATCATAACCACTATCTAAAAAAAAAATCTAAATTCCACCCATAAAGATGACGTTGCTTTTTCGCCACATAATATTCAAGTTCTGTGTAACAACAGCTATCAGCGTATCGATGTGTGGATCAATCGCATGAAACCCCTCCGCCCCCCCCCCCCCCCCCCCCCGTATATAAAGGCCTTAATGCTGGCTACACAGAACTATTTATTTGTTTCAAAATTATTTCCAACAAACCAGAAACAGAGAACACATCACTCCCTGTGCATGAAATGATTCTTCCGGGAAGAGACAAAGGGCCGACATTCAGTGTTTGGACATACAAACAGAAAAGCTTTCATAAGCCAGACTACTGTAGTCACATCAGCTGAAAATACGGACGTTTTTTGTATTTTATTTTGTCTTTTTAAGTACAAATTCTGCAGCAAGCAAAAGGGCCCTGATTCCGACGTCTTGGTGCGCGTGGCTTGTCAGCATGTCAGCGAGCATGGTGTGGATGAAAATGTGTTTGATCAACTCTGCAATCTCTCTCTCTCTCTCTCTCTCTCTCTCTCTTTCTGGTTTGCTTGCATTTCCCTCAATCTCTTTCGACTTTCCAACGGAGCCTTGATCAGCAACGTCCATTTCATCCAATAAACGCCAGCTGATGCCAAATCATAATTAAAATCTCCACAGAGAGAGGCGCCTGAAAAAGAAGCTAATTAGGCTTTTTCTTTTTTTTTTTGACTGTGTTTTTGTCCCTTTCTTTCTGGCTTTAAGACACAAATCAAATTAACTCTCTTAACTTTTGTGTTTAAGAACCGGGGTCTCAGTGCGTGTTTGTTGAGATCAGGCAAATATCCTCCTTTCTTTCTTTCTACGTCAACGTTCGTTTTGTTTCACCTACACGATTCTTTCTGTTATTTGTTTCTTGCTTTTGATCAGTGACAAAATCAGAGCGACCCCTCTGATGTTAGACCCAATTCTGAGAGCAAATGCAGCGGCAATTACAGAGAGACAGAGACGAGCAGTAGACGGGAAGATGTAAGCAGAAGGGGGAAGAAGTGAGATGAGAGTGAGAAAGAGAGAGACAGAGGGATGGAGAGAAAGAGAGAGAGACAGAGGGATGGAGAGAAAGAGAGAGACTGAGGGGTGGAGAGAAAGAGAGACAGAGCGCAGCAGCTCAACAGACAACTGAGCTTTAGTTCTTTTCACTTGTTTTGTCTCTACTTGATCTCTATCGCACATGTGATGCACACCTACGTACACTGCACAGGTGTAGCCGCACATACACACACACACACGCACACACACACACACACACACACACACACACACACGCAGGGCTAAAAGGCCAGACTTCTTTCGAGCTTCCTCCTTTTATCTCCTCTGGATCCGTCTGTAATTACAGCCCGGCTACTGATGAACAGCAGGGGAGGCTGTTAATGCGACTGTACAAGTGTGAGCAGGAGCGACCAATGAAAATCAGCCGGAAAGAGGGAGAGCAAGGTGACTGGGTCTTGTTCTTGTTGTTTCCAAGACCACGGAGAAACGGAGCCGGACTAAAGCTGCTGCCCATCTACAGCGTTACAGTTTGTGACAAATTTCCCTCCATGGAATATGAAATGAAACCCTCAAAATGTATTTTTCTGCGTACTGATGCAAACCGTCTCGATCCTCACCACATTCAGTGAAATGGGCTTTTGTTGTAATGGACCATTGACAGGGTTAGGGTTGGTCTCATTCTCTCTGTCGCGCTGAATCGATGCTGGCACGTTCATGTCTAGCCACTTCCTCATCTCGTCTACACTATAATGAGCCTGTGCCGCTCATAATTACCTTCAACTGATATGTGTAGGAGTGTGGATGGGCTACATTGAGAAAAGGGGTTTATTATGCATCCTACTTTTATTTTGAAATACTTTTTCATTTAGTGACTTATTTAACTTCTGCCGGCTTTGCTTTGCAGTCTATTTGCCATTAAGTTGCATTAATGTAAAAGAAATGTATTCATATTTTTACATGGAGCTAACCTGTTATAGGCTTAAATCTGAGAATAAAATATGATGTTTGTTGAAGCGCGTGCGTGGCCAGCAAGTCCTCCAAATTAAACAACAAAATACATCTTTTGTAACTCCCCTAGAGAACAACAAATGCAAGCTTTTTCTAACCCGACGACATCATTTGTCGGTATCCTCCAAAGCGTAAAAAATATAACCTTTTTAGCGATGCGACACCGCTAAGGCTAAGGTCTGGTTAGGGTTCAGGAAAGATCATGGTTTTAGCTCAAAATACATACTTTATTATGGGAAAGATCGTGGTTTGGGATGATATAAATCACTAAATAAAATATAAACTATTGGACTTTTGTCGCTTGCTATTGAAACAATAGCGAGCGTGGTAAGAAGAAACTTGACTGTCGCTAGGAAACGGGAAATGAAACAGAGGAAAATAAACTTAAAATAGACACGACCTGTGTCGACAACTGGATTAATTAAAATAAGGGTGTATGTATTCTGTCAGATGCACATGAGAGGAATAATGGAAAAACACAGCTGAAGCTCCTCCTGTTGTCTTGTGAAGCAGGGGTGCAGTGCAGCTTCATACTTGGATGTATAAAAGTATTAAATCATTTTATTTTATTTATCTTTTTTTGGAAAATTAGTGCATATTATGCTCACTTCCTCCCTCGTTCTATTTTGGACTTTTCCCCGGGGAGCCCCAGAGAGCAAATAGACCCTGTGAAATGCTTTGATTGTCGACAATTGCAAGTTGCTGGTGCACACACAGAAATGCACACACGTGGACCTTCCTTTCTACAGTCAACATTTCATCTCGGCCTCAGCTGATTCTGACGGCTAACAAAAGGGCCGTGCGCGTATGTGTGTGAATGTGTGTTCTCCATTAGGGATTCAAAAACAGAGACAGGTACGGACCTTCACACAGCCATTTGTGCTCACAGCGCACGCACACACACACACTGAGAAAAGTTGCCTTCTGCTGAATTATCAGATGCTTGTGCAGTTATATCATCGCACCTTTATACACATTTCAAAAGAAGGTTTTAGTATATTACAGTGTGTTGTCATAGCAATCATATCCTTCAGCTGATGTGTTCATTGTACTTAAGCTCTGTTCCTTCGTGCAGTGTATACTTCACTATACTTTATTACTGTCATCAGTCAAACAGCTTGAAATTCCATCAAGTCTTTGACAGTATAATTTATGCTGCAGTTGCCACATAAAGTCAGGACTATTACAACATGGAGCTGGGACTGCAAGGTGCATCATCGAGAGCTGCTGTTTAGAGTGTTAATATGTGGAGGCCAGAATAAAAAGGCTTAATATAGCTCCCTCAGAAAAGAAAAGCTAATTAGTCCATTTGCAACGCTCCTGACATTTCATTATTCAGGATAAAACAACAGGTTTCGTGACGGTGCTTGCGCTGAAATATTTGAATCTCATTATTCTGCTCACCAAGTGTAAATAAGACCAGTGAGCCTCCGAGAAAGTCTAAAACCATTTTCTCGACATTCATTCCAATTACACACTGTGGCGCGTGTAAACACAAACTTCATCAGATCACTTGATTTTGAGCTCGGATAAACAGCTCATTTGGAAAAACTTCAATTTATCCTGTGATAGAGTGTAACTGTAGATGTCGCTTGTGCTGTATCCATACAAATGTGTACATAAGCAAACAGCAGCAAGAACAGTACTTTCGGTCTGTATCAGTAAAAAACACGACTCTCATTAATGCTCCCACACAACGTGAGCCCCACCTTCACTGAAGACACGAGATAAAGTTGTCAGTTTCATTTCTCCCCCAAGTTTCCCTGCTCACGCCATTACGGCTCCTTGGCTCTGAAAAGTGGAACCGTTGTCATGATATTATAACTCGGTTTGGCATAACTGTGGGGCTGGGGGATGGGATGGATTCTGGGACAAAATAAATGTGTGCGGGTGACACACCAGGGGAGCGGCGAAATGAAAGTGTAATGGAAAAAATGCTGTTGATCATAATTGCCAGTGGTGAAATTGCTGGTCTGCGTTTCCCCTAAAATGTCCCCGTGTGTTACTGTTTGCAGGGGCTTCAACATCTGTAATTATTTCTCCGGGAAGGATTCGGCTTGAACTTCAATATCGCTTCCTCCTCCTCCTCCCTGTCCTATCCCTCTCCCCCTCTCTTTATCCCCCCTCCTCCTGCTCCGGACCAATTTGGGGTGGCGAGGCGATGGTTATCTAAATGCAAAGTGATGCTGTAATAGCACTCACGAGGAGGCGCAAACGACTAGTGAGACCCGGAGATGGAGGGATGGGGGGGGGGGGGGGGGGGGGTAGAAGGAGGAGTTATCAGTAAGAAAGATATACATACAAAAGAGAGGTGAGCGAGAGAGAGAGTAGGGGAGGAAACAAAATAAAAGAGGAAAAGAAGCAAAAAGCTACACTAACAGTGGGAATGATGGGAAAAGAGAGGAAGAGAGAGTGAAAAAGAGAGGGCGAGAAGGAAAAGGAGAGTCTGAGAGCAAGGAAGAGAGTGCAGGTGTGATGAGACAAAGAAAGGTACGAAGGAAATGTGAGACAAAGTTAGAGAAGAGATACAACAAAGAAAAGAAAGGGGGAGACCAACTGATGGGAAAGAAAGAAAGAAGGATCCAGCAGAAGACATTACAGCTGTCCAAAGCTGAAGCATTGGTTGTTTGCTCAAATGCTGAAAACGAGGTGTACTTTTACCTGATAAGGACCTCTTGTGGTTATGGGAAACCCTGAATTGGAATAATGATTTGTGACTCTCAGAAGCAAAGTCGGAAGTAGAGTGATTTTACAGCATCGCCAAACCTCATAGGGAGCAGGTAGGAGCTAATTGTAGTCAAACAAAGCATATGACTACTGACAATGGTTTGTTTAAACCAGGCTTACCTAACCTTGAAGCTGCTATAATCAATATTTGTGTATTAACAAAGGATTAGGTACTAAAAATTGTATTAAAGTTACATGGTAAAATAGCAAATATGATAAGCGGTAAAGTTGTCTTTACCCACTTTTTTCCCGTTTGAAACCAAAAGTCAATGTTGATTTTAAGCTTTTTATGTAAAGTTGTACGTGATGCTGTTTTACCTTATTTTAAAAGTGCTTATTTTACATGACGCTGTAGCATAACTTAACAAAGTCCACTAAGGGTGGTTATTGTTTTTCAAAATTTACAGTAGTTACATTGTTAAGGTGCGTTCACACCAATCGCGTCATTCACGCCGCGTTCACTCGTCGGGGACTATTTGTGTTAATTCGCGTGAATCGCCCCATTCGCGCCAAACGCGCCCTGGAAGCCGTTCGACTGTCCACCATTTATTTACGCCATCAACCATGGTAAAAAATAACCTCTATTTCTGCTTAGTACTTGTTGTGGAAGTCCCAGATATCCCGGGAAACTAAACGCCGTCTTGTCTCTACTAATATGAGGTATCGTAGAGCTCTGGGTGAACTCAGACGGCGACAGTATTTGTTTCCTGATTCAACAACGGCAGGACGTCACTGATGACAGGGGGAGCATCTCAACGCTGATAGGCTATCGCGCCGCAGAGTCACGCCATTTTTTCGCCAGAGTTGAAAAATGTCAACTCACGCGTTTGGGAATTCGCGTCACTCCAGTCTCATCGCGTCTGTGCATAGACTTTGTATAATCTACTCGCTCGAATAATTTGCGCCGCGTTTGGTGTGAACGTACCTTCAGGGTTACTACGTTATTTTAGGAACACAAACAATGTTTTTTTCTTACCAAATCGTTTCACACCATTTCTGCCAGCGTGATACAAAACTTATTTAAGAAACTTTTTTTTGGTTAACATTCAAAGTATCCCGTGGTTTGCAGAAAAGTACAATGCAACTGGCAACTAGGTTGTAAAGAACGACAAAGTTAGCAACAAGCTAGTGAAGAAAGGGGAGCATTTAGCAGCTGAAGAACTAGATATTTGCCTCAGTAAGAGGTGGAGACCAAAACAGAGCTACAAGGAGAGTGAGTTACTAACATTTGCCAGGAAGACAAGAAAACAACTTCAAATAAATGCTGGATCGCCTCAACAACTTGATGTAAGTCACTGTTGTGTTTACGGTTTGTTGCACCGACCACCAAGAGGCCCAAAATCTATCATTACTTCTTTAACCAAGTGGTTTTTAGTTTTTCAGTTGACATATTTTGGTTTTAATTGAAATTTCGAATTTGGAAAAGACATTCATGGTCCCTATATGATGAATTGGGATAACTTGGATCCCCTGCTGTTTCATATCGAGCCATCATCAAGCCAAAACATCTGCAAAGCTAATAAAATCAGCCACAGTTGAAAAATATGGTTTGTGCTAATTCGAAAATGTTAGCATGCTAACGCACCAAACTAAGTGATGTTCAACCAAAATCATGAGCTTTCCCTCTACTTAACCTGGAAAAACCTTAGCTATATAGTGGGAGATCAGAAAACCAATCATTTTTGTAACAGGTCTGGAAGACACTGACAGATGATGTCTTTTGTGGGTTTTCATTTCGGAGGGCAATGACAAACGACATGTTTTTCCCTTAAGTTTGGAAGACTTGGTAAAATTCAGATATAGTTTGTCTAGCTTGTAGGGAAAGAAGAGGAAGGGAGGCAAAGGACATAGAAGGAGGGGTGAAAAGGAAAATAGAGGTTGGTAAAAACAAATTGACGTTTGAGAAGGAACAACATAAAGAGAAGCTTTTCTATGAACATATTGCAAACACTTTGAATCCATTTTCAGTTGTCATTGCTCATAAGTTTGTAATAGTACCTCTTTGCTACTAGGTAGAACTGGTGTCTTTGCTCTAATGGTAGTGAAGCAGAGTTGAGCTGAAATTAGAATAAGGAGAGGGCGAAAAAAGAATGGACTGAAGAGAGGAACTGAGACGGATGGCTTCAACCACTAGATTCACACAGTTACAAAAATGTATTCGACCAAAATCCTAAAAAATGCAGGTTAATGTTATTTATGTCAAGCTATGGAAGTAAAGCAAAAATTAGAGGAAGAAGAGAGGAAGAACAACAATGTGGATGTGGAGAGTTAAAGCATGTTCAATTGAAGACAGAGATTAGACAATTTTGGGTGTATCTATATAAGCATATACTGTATGTGTGTGCATGTTTGAGTGTGAGAAAGATAGCAAAAACATCACACCAATCAACGGCCAGAATTGGAAGAGATGAAGAAAATGAAAAGAAGACGGAAGACGATATTAGAGTTGGGTCGATTTCCAGTTTCGCTAGTACGGTCTGGAGTTCGAGCTTCAACCGGATTGATTTTATGCAAACCTGCATTTGTCATTAGGACAGGTTGTGGCAAATTAAAAAGTAGCCTACATCAGCAACCTGTGCGAAAGGCGTCACAGCGCTAAACCCAACTTACATAGCATTAGTAATGTAACCAGTTCTTCATCGGGAAATAATGAATGCACACTGAGCTCCCAGTTGAACATCTGCCAAAACTCTTCATCCTTTCTCCTTCTTCTCTTCCTATCCTCTCCTTTTTCCTTTGGCACCCCGAGGGATACAATTAACAGGTTAACAGGGACTACCAACTAACAACAATAAAACCTGTTACAGTAATGAGCAATATGACAACGTTATTAACACTACGTTGTTATTGCATACGTTACATTTTACTTTTAGTACGTACTTTGGCTGACGTTACAGATATATCTGCTCCGCAGAGGATTGTGGGTCAGAATAGCCAGAAAAAGCATGCTGGCTTGCAGTTCCTCAAATGGCCACTTGAGGCTGGCTCCAAAAGCGATTTAATCTCCATGCAACCACATGTCAAAATGCACATTGTTACTGCGGAAATAAACATGTTCACAGCGTGGTTAAAAAAACGGTTTTAGTCTCTATAGCTAATTTCCGGGAGCGGGTGCCGAGTCACGTGGGACACTTAGCGGTAAAATTGGGTATACCAGTCGGGTTAGATGTTAAGCTTCATATCAAACTGGTTTGAAAGTCTTTACGCTGGCCCAATCCAAGAACACATCAATCAGTTGTTCTGTGCAATTTACAGCCTTTACATATATCGCCTTCCAAAATATCTCTACGACTGTTTAGTCAATATCCAGATGAAGGCGTGCCAGTTACAGCTCTCCGTGTGGAGTGAAGGAGTCCCCTTTTGGCCTCTGCTAACAGGCCAGTTTGTCCGTCTGTGTCCCAGCCAAAGTGTTAGCATTTAGCTCATTGATTTTCTCCAGTCGGTCGCTGTGATTAATCCGAGACAGGCGCCCTGCCCTGCATTCTGAAAGCACGTCTTCCACTGCAGGGGGGGGGGGCAAACAGCTTCAGACGGTGCCTATTCATTAGAGTCCTTGACACATTTTCCTCCATCTGACATACTGTCACTGTTTTTCTGTCCTTGTTGACAACTGGGATGATTTGACAGTTGCGTTATAGAATCCGATACACAAATCAAATAAGCAAACTATGCTTTTTTTTAAGTCCATATTAGCGTTTTGAACAGGATTTATGAACTGTGCCATGTCCTGCTACAGAAAAGCAGGTATTGATTTTCACGAGTGTAGAAAGAGATCGCTTCAATAGGAAACACATCTTGATGGGAGGGGAGCAGCACTTTATAATGTTAATTCTACAGTTTAATTCAGAGGTTTATTTGGTGATGAGTGGATAGAAATAAGTGTTTGCAACCATTGAGATGTTAGTAGCTGAAGGCTCCATGATAGAAGACAGTTATTCAATGCCGAGTTTAACTTTATATATCCGTGTTCATTTCTCATTGTGTAATATTCTTTGCTTTCCTAACATTTAGTGGAGATCATTCTCTAAACCCGTTAAGTTACAATGAACCTCCATGAACAAATATCTGCATATGAATGCCATCTGTAGGCGACTGGGAAAGATTTTGGTGTGTTCTGTGGTCCATTTGTAGTCCGAGTAGTATTGACCAATCACGTTTGAGTGGGCTCTGCATGCAGGTAAACAGTTAGTGTCGCGAGCAAAAGACGTGGAATGTTTTGGCTAAAATGCAATCTCTGATCCCATTGGCCATCGACAATTTTACTTTTTTTACTGGCTAAAAAATTAAACTGTCAAGAAGGTGTAGACTGGCTACTTGTCAAACAATCCGGTCATTGGCATCGTCTCTCGACTACAGCTCCATTCTCGGATCTGAAGTTGCTAATCGGAATGTAAATACTGACTTGACGGTATCGCTGTATCCGGATATCCTCTGGCTACACTGGAACCCCCGAAATATTGCCCTCTGCCCCAAGAGGATACATGGTCCTCAGACCGGTACTCTATGGGCTCCGAGATTGAGTTGAATTCAATTCAATTTATTTTTGTATAACCCAAAATCACAAATTACAAATTTGCCTCAGAGGGCTTTACAATATGTACACATTTGACATCCTCTCGTCCCGGAACCCTCACATCGGAACAGGAAAAACTCCCCCAAAAAAAACCTTTAACGGGGAGAAAAGAGGAAGAGACCTGTGGGAGAGCAATAGAGGAGGGATCCCTCTCCCAGGATGGACAGAAGTGCAATAGATGTCATGTGTAGAACAGGATAAGTGAATTACAACACATTCAATTTATGACAGAACCACGGCAGGAGGCAAGACCTGGTCCAGGTATAACCCGGATACACAGGAACCTGTGAGGCGAGAAAGCACAGAGACTCTGGTGAAGAAGCAGGTCAATAATGTGCATTAATGGTATCGGTAAACCATTGAGTCACCATATATACACACAGCAGCCTGGTTACAAAAGTCGGAATCAAACTTTGAAACCCCGACTCTGCCCATTGAGTTTCACCACAGATTACTTTCTTTCACTTACTGTTTTCTCTCACATTTTTTTAAAAGACATTTTAAATGATATTCAGATCGCAAGGTACTCGGAACACGTTTTTTTCCTGAATATAAAGGGCCAAGGTTGCGCATGAGCTGAGACCTTAAGTTTGTACAGCTTTTCTATGTGCTGCTGTAATCCTTTCAGAGCCTTTTCACTCCGTGCTATGGACGTTCACAATGACGTGGCTTCGCATACAATGGCAGACCTTACTCAAAAGAGGAGTCATTCGATTGAGGTGGTATTTGCAATCGGTATGTGTGTGTGTGCGCCCGCAAGTTCTTTCAGTGAGAGGAAGAATGTCAGGGTAAAACTTACAAAGAGATTTGTTTTCCAAGAGACAAAGAAAAAAAACCTCAAATATATTACTGTGCATTAAAAGCGGCCACTCGTGGCGAGGTTACTTCCGCTCTCACCTATCCTCATGAACCTTTTACCGTTCCTTCAACTCACAAACATAAATGAGTGTGAAATTCATATTGCCCTCTGCCCCAAGAGGATACATGGTCCTCAGACCTATGGGCTCCGAGATTGAGTTCAATTCAATTCAATTTATTTTTGTATAACCCAAAATCACAAATTACAAATTTGCCTTAGAGGGTTTTACAATATGTACACATTTGACATCCTCTCGTCCCGGAACCCTTAAAACTTACAAAGAGATTTGTTTTCCAAGAGACAAAGAAAAAAAAACTCAAATATATTACTGTGCATTAAAAGCGGCCACTCGTGGCGAGGTTACTTCCCCTCTCACCTATCCTCATGAACCTTTTACCGTTCCTTCAACTCTCAAACATAAATGAGTGTGAAATTCACAGCATACATCAACGACTAACACACGGTAAAACAACGCAAAATACTGTGACAGGAAGAATAATTGAGAAATTGTCAATAAGGATGGTTAATATTGTTGAATCCCATAAATATGAAAATGTGTTTTAAAGACACTTTAAATACCTTTTATGCTAATTTCAATTGCTAGTTTAAAGCACACAAATATCCAAAATCGTGGTGACTTTTGCTTCAGTTGCCTGGAGAAGAGCTGGATATTGGTGCTGCCTATAAACAGAATTGTCATCTTGTTACCGTGAAGGCCTGATTTTTCCAACATACAAGACAGTAAACTAAAGACTTTGAGTTTGCAGTGAGGTGTCAGTCCTGGATGGTTTAAGGCCGAGCTGTCGTGAAGCCTCCAACTGCTCACTGCTTGTCCCACTGCTCATTCCCAAAACCATGCTGAGCATTTTAGACTATGTAGTGTTCAAGGGTGCTCTGAGAGCCGGACAGAAAAGACTTGGGCCAGATATCTGATATTTGTAAGAAAAGAGATCGAGCTGTGCGTGAGGTAATGAAGTGGAGACGAAAAGTAAGGTGAGAGACAGAATCCAATCTGCATTTTTCTTTAGCTTGTTCTTTTCAGGTTGCAATTTCACCGAGCATACAAGCTTTCTTTTCAAAGTAACACAAGACTTTTGTCCAGGTGACCGCCGTTCGTGTCCCTTTGCGAAAATAAAAGTGAAGTTGACATTTTGTCACTTGAGTCTCCAGTCTGGTGACCTGTTCTCCTTAACCTAACTAAGGGGTTTTGTGGCCTAAAGCTAAACTTACTGTTAAACCGGAAGTTTATTTTGAAAAGTGTGACGACCCCTCCCTTCCACTAGCCGTCTGAGTCCTGTTTGCTGTCTCTTTCTGTCTTTCAGGATGTTGATCGTCAGCTAATGAGCCACACCTGAGCCTGGCGTGGTTCCAGCTTTAAAGTCTCTCAACCTGAACGTTGAGGGTGTTTAGTTTGGTTCAGACATTTCCACACACCGATTACTGACTCTCCATGTTTGTTTAATTTAGCTTACGTATTCTTTAAATAAATGTGCTTATTTAAAACTTTTAACTCGTCTGGTCTCCCATCCATGTTGCAGCCTTTGAGCCAGGATGGAACAAAAGACACCGTTGATGTAAAAAGCATATTCCGTCACTGACACGTTGCAAAACTGACGCTAGAGCGGTGTGAGAGCGTCACAGCTTAGTACCACTGACCGAGTGCCTGTATTTGACGCATTGGGGTGAGAATGTGTTGATGGTTACAGTTATTGATCCCATGAAAGCTATAAAAACCCTTTGATGATATTTTGTGTGTTCAGCTTCTGAATGGCTGACATAGAAGCTTTTTAAAATGTTCCTGTGACGCCAGTTTTCTTTGTTTAAATTTGGAAAACATTTTAGCAGTTTAAGTTCTTCTTCTCACAGCCTTTTTCCGGTGGCTGCTCACCAATTCTTGGGCGTGTGCCAGAGTACATGCACGCGACACAACACCTTCCCTTGTAGCCTACAGTGTTTAATGGGTGAATACCTATGCTAATAAAAAACAGCCACGTGCTTTCAGTTTTATTCAGCGCACCTGGGTAAGAGCACATGTGGATGGTAAAGAACATGTGGTGCATCTGGAGTTGACTTCACTTATTTTTCCTCTCTCGGGATCGAGTCTCCCTTTTCTCCGCAGCTGTTTTCGCCCCACACAAGTTTAACACGTGTGGCTAACATGTGCTTACATGGCTAAGGAGGTCATATCTTGCACAAAGTCACAATGAAAAGGTCAAACGATGACATCGTAAGTAACTCCATCAAGACAACTCTTGACCTCCAGGTCAAATACAATGGATTTTGCTCTACTCTCAACTCAAGTTTTCAAGTAAAGGGTAGAAACTGCCAAGAACAAGAGTGTCCAGGATGGGCAGTTGGGTTTCTTTTTAAAATGACATTCTTATACAACTACATGGCTCGCAGTAACAGAAACCTGATTCCTATTTGATCAACGCTGCCTAGTTTGACCATTTGGATCGGAGTGTCGCGAGCCTGCTGCTGCGCGACGGACAGATGGAAAAATAACATTGAGATAGAGTCATGACGGTGCAAATTTAGATAGGGCGAAGGGTGAGTCAACTCGCCGAGCCGTATCCATCGCGCAACGCTCGGCAGGATCTCAAAATGAATAGGCTCTGTCGACGTATGTGACGACAACAGATTTGTAATGCCGTACCTTGGGGATTGGAGAAATCAAAAAATAACATTGCTAGTGAATGTCATCCTGGCATCTATTACATTTTGTATGCTTTTTGTAGGAGACAGAGAATCATATATTTTTTTAAAAGATTAAAAAAAGAGCAGAAACAGCCCAGAATATGGGTACTATGGCCTGAACTTTACTTTGTGGCCTGGAGCTGACTTTAGCTGGATAAGTACTTCTGCCAACACGACCTGCCTATTTAAAGTTTGATGAAGGAGGGAAGTTAATGAACCTGTGGAAACTCTCTCTCTCTTTGCTGTTCCATCCTCTCTCATTCTCTCTCTACTTTGTTCTGGACATGAATGAAAGTGAGTCGAGAGATTTTGGCCATTACAAAATCTCTCGGGGAATTAAAGAAAAATTAAATAATCCCCTCCTGGGCAGCCCTCTGAATTGTTGCACAAATTAATCCCCTTTCCCAATTCCATCGTTTGCCCCGAGCTGCCATTTCAGAATTATCCCTTTTCAATTATTTCTCTCCCCCTTTTCTAATTTCTAGTCACCATTGGACATATCAGTGGTGATGAGAGTGGAGAGGAGAGAAGAGGAGTGAATGCGTTATTAATTGCTCTGATGTGGATTAGATGTGAGCATCGTGGCTACCTCCCCCTCCCCCAATCACATTTCAATTAATAACAGTCAGCCGGGCTTCGCCTCAAGATGTGCTTGGAAGATGATTGGCCTGTCAGTCAGAGCTGCTAGGGAGCATTGGCAATTTGTCACCAGTTTCCTTTTTCCTCCTGTCTTTTCACAATCGCTCACTCTTGTTTCTATCTCCTAATCTTTTTCCCTTGCTCCGCCTCTCATCTGCCTCTTCACTCAGGTATTATTTTTTTCTATCCTCAAAATCATGCCACATTTCATCCATTTATTCATTTTTTCCATGATAGCTTGGTCAGCCCTGAAAAGGACTGTAAAAGAGAAATGACTGAGTGTGTGTGTGTGTGTGTGTGTGTGTGTGTGTGTTTGTGTGTGTGTGTGTGAATGCATGGATTTGCTAAGAGGTTCTCTCCTGCCTGAGATGACACCCAACTTTAAAAACACGGACGTCCTGCACCACATTTCAAATGAGATGGGAGACAAGACAGACATTTTCTTCTAAGGCCTGGTGCTCTCATGACAACCTGCTACCCAGAACCAGCTTACGCTGAAACACACACACACACACACAGACACACTCAGTCATTTCTCTTTTACGTCCCCTTCCTCTAAGATCTATCTTCTTTTGTCACCTGCTCCTGTATGTGTTACAGTAAATATGATGCCTATGAGGATTCATAGTACCCCTGGTATCTACTGAATAACAAATTAAAGTCCATTAATCTTTGTTGATGAAAAGAAAAGGATCACATTACTGTAAAATGTTACTAAATAATGTTCCTCTGCCCAACACTGCTTACAATCTGGCAACAGGCTGGATTACAACATTGTTACGCTCCTTTGTTGTGCCAAATAGATATTTATATGGAAGTGTTGCCTTTAGATGATTGTGTCTTGTGCCTTTTTCCGTTTGTTTTCTGTCCACTTTTCTTTTTTTGTATAATTCTCTCCATTTCCCTCTTCTTCTCTTTCTTCCTACATAGTATTCTTCATCCCAAAACAGAGTCATTTCCTTCGTCTTCCAGCGATGATGGATAATGCAGAGTGACTGGACACCATCTCCAAAAAAGAAAGAGCTTCCAACGAATCGTTCGTGGTGTGTATGTGTACGAATGTGTGTTCTTCTGACAGAAGGTGAATTATTCTTCTGCCAATATTTTGGAATTGCACTAGTTGTTGAGTCTCTACAGATGGTTGGGAAAGACTCTAGGCATTTTATTAAATACTATATCTTGTCTCGTGCTGCTTTGTTTTTCTTTGTGCCTCATGTGGTGTTGGAAGGGCAGCTCCTGCAGGAATAACAGCAGACTGAGCCATGTGCCTCTCGACCGGTACGTCAGAGGCCATGCAGCATCGCGCTGCAGTGAGCTCAGTTCAGATATGCTGAGGAAATCCAGTTTATTCAGACTGGGCTTTTCTTGGTTTCCAGCTCTGGATCTCATGGAGTTCTGACCTCCTTTTACTTGTTGATGGAAGGGAAGGCAAAGAATCAGCACGATAATCATTATCATCTTTAATCAGAAGTGAATGCAAACTGAGATCGTTAATTAACACCCCCCACCCCCGTACTGCTGGCATCTTTTCTAACGCCTCGATAAGGTTTCATGTGACTTTTCCGAGCAATTAATAATTTGGTGTTTTTGCTGCGTCGTTGAAAGCCCCTCCGCACAAATACAAGCTTGCAGCCTCAACCGTTCACTGTGATACTACAACCACAGTCGGCCACGGAGCCCCTGCACATTTTTGACATGTAGTTATCCCACTAGACACGGTGGGAAATGGATTTTTCACACATCTCGGGATGGAAATGACAAGGAGACAAATCAATTTTTTTGTTTTTGTTTATTGGAACAATTGTCTCCCCCCCTGATATGACAGATGCTGTGTGCCTTCTTCATGGCAGCGGATAGTCACAAGACTTTATTCATAGAACTCTTGTCTCTATAAATTTACTTTCAAGCAGTAACAACACAAACAAGTCTAAAAAAACCCAATTGTATTTAAAAAAAAAAAAAAAAAGTAAAAGTGGTGAAGTGGTTCCTTTTATGTGCACTACACACATTTCATACTGCGTAATTTGAAGTGGTAATCTGCATCATCAACTTTTCTTCATCTTTGTTGCTGAGCAGCATTTCCTGTTTCTTTTGCAGAGGATATCCCAGAGGTCACTGTAATGTCATCTGCTGCAAAAGGGGTGTTCATTGCGGCCCACATCACTCGCAAGACCGCGAAAGCTACAACAATAAAGCATGATATGAATACCGTATTTTCCGCACTATAAAGCGCACCGGATTATAAGGCGCACCTTCAATGAATGGCCTATGTTAGAACTGTTTTTATATATAGGGCGCACCGGATTATAAGGCGCATAGAATAGAATAGCGTCGTAAGCGTGTCTCTTGAAAGGTGCCATTTTGGGGTCTTTATACACACAAGTGGTGTTGGACTAGGAGTAAGCACAGTACCGGTGTTTACCGCGGTGCGGCTTTGTAGTTTACCAGTCGTACTGAAACATTTTGACAGAGCGCCGTGTACAACCAGTATGGATCAACCAATTAACCAATTGATCCATATATAAGGTGCTCCGGATTACAAGGCGCACTGTCGTTTTTTGAGAAAATGAAAGGCTTTTAAGTGCGCCTTATAGTGCGGAAAATACGGTACTGCTTTGCTGGTAGGTGGTTGCTGAGCTATTGGTCTACAAACATCACTTTAATAAAGGCCTAGCTTTTAACTGAATTGAACAAAAATGTTCGAACTTTGAATTTGATCATTTCTGATGTGGGCATTGGAATAGCGATGCTTTTGCTAAGCTTGGAAAAAATATAATTGAACAAACTATGTGACGATGAGTCACATCTTTAAATAGAGCGGAACAAAAAAATATTCATATTAGCAAAGTAATTACTAAATCCCACCTCTACTCCTGTTACACAGTGCTGGCTATCTCTGTAGACCTCAAAGTTAACAACGCCAGAACTGTCGAAGTCAAATGCGACTTTGATACAAGCTGACTGAATAATGTATAATATCGGCGACGGAGAAAGGCAAAGAAGGCATTTGCTGATTATAAATGTCGTTGTGACTCATTCTGGCGAAGAATAAGCGACAGAGAGACGAAACAAACCGTGAACACTCAACCTTATCTTGGAAAGGTGTGGAAGGGCTCTGATTGACAAGCCAGATGTCCCCTCCGGCTCCCCCCCCCCCCATCCCCATGGAACAGCAAGCACACTGCTGAGCTTAAGGAAGCAAGGATGTGAGGAGAAATGAGAAAAGCCTTGGCCTATCTCCTTTTGGCCGAGTGGCTCCGCACCGCTCTGCTCTCTCACTCACTCACTCACTCAGCTCGCTCTCCTTTCTTTATTAAAAAGAAACACATGTAGTGTCGGGGCGTTCAAGTATGAAATTCAATTCTCATCCCCCAAACGGTGTTTTTATTAAAGCTGCTACTATCACGGCAAGCAGGCGGGCCTTGGCCAGCACTGCTTGGCTCAGCTCCGCTGTGTGGGTACATACGGTACGAGGACGGAGGGGACGGGGAGCATGATGGAAGGAGGGCGGGAGACTGAGAGAAAGGGGAGACAGGGAGGGTACAGTGTGAACAAGGCAGCGAAGGATTGGGGCAGTCGGCAGCAGGGCGCCAGAGGGGCTTAATTTGCCCAAAAGGCAGCTCAGCCTCTTATGCAATTTAACCAGGACGTGCTTGATTTGCGCTTGGGTTAGCACCCCGGCACGGCCCGGTGCACAGAATCAATTGCACATTGGACATGCAGAGAATTGTGCCACGCGGCCTTGTTTGTACTGTGTTATTTTTCATCACTGTAAAAACTATTTCTGGAATTGTGACGCAACAACTTTAAAGCCATCAGCAGAAGCTGTGCTCTCACTTGAAGAAAGTATTCTGACACTTGAGTGATATGACAGTTGCTATTCTTCCTTTACGTGACAAATCATACTGCGGATGATTTTATACATTTTTTATTTTTTACAACAAAGAAAAAGAGAGAGTGTTGTTCTTTAGCAGCGGAATCCCGTTTCTGGTGCTTCAAAGAAAACTATTCTGTAATGCTGGAATACATTGATGCTGTGATAGGAAACCCGCTCTAAATGTGTCAAATGCTCCACAGCAGCAGTTCACTGAACTACTGCAGCTTAATTATTGTGATTTTCCAATGGAAGTTTTGAATTGCTCCAATAGTTCGACCAAATACCAATCAAAACGAATGACATACCCATCAGCACTTTGTATTTAGTACTAAGCAAATGTTAGCATGCATGCTAACATGCTAAACCAAGACTGTGAACACAATCCTACTAAAAATCAACATGGGGGCTTTGTCGTTGTGATCTACTGTGAAGTAAAAAAAATGTAACATGTTGAAAACACTGACTGAAGGACGACTTCGTTGCATCTTTTTTGAGCAGGTATATTTTTGTTTATTGGCAGCTCAATGTTTACATTTTCAATTTACTGCACTTTTTATCCAATTATAGCATTTTCAGTCATTTTCTGCTTGTTTTTGTCTGTGCGATTTCATTCCTACATTACAACTTGAACGGTTGGGTTCCGAGGCCTTTAATCACAAAAAAAAAAAATCTGAATTGTCAAACACTCAGCCACTGTTGGATCTTTTCTGCTATGAATCTCCCCCTTCTCCTTCCCGGCAGTAAATACACAGTCGGGGTCAGTTGACCCTGTCTGTGCCTCAGAGAAAACAACGCATTGTTGGCTAAACTATTCTGACAGGCCTGCCCTTTTTACACATGAGGAAGAGGAAGAAGGGGAGGGCGAGATGGATTGGGGGGGGGGGGGGGGGGGGGGGACAATGCATACAAGTGAGGGAGGACAGGGAGGAGAAAAAAAAGTGAAGGGATGACGATTGGGGGTCACGGTGGCCCTTGGGAAAACAAGTGGGGGCATGACTGTGGGGCTGACTGTGTGTGGCTGGTTGGCTATTTGATTAGGTGGAAGGCCGTGTCACTGGCTGGCTCAGATCAAGGCTGCACGGCTGACTGACTGGATTTTTGACCAACAGGCTCTCTTGTTGATTCGGTGGCCAGCTGCCACGGGGGCCGACTGGCTGACAGGGCGCTTTGACGGGCGCAAAGGTTTCATCCATCCCCGTTGATGGCTAGTTGGCTGTCCGTGCTATTCATTATTCATCCCGTGTATCTGATGATGTGGGTCAGGCTCAGTTCTGGCCAGCTGGGGCTGCAGACAGGCTGTGCAGCGACTGCGAGTGAGGCCCTTAAGCTTTCAGCCGGCAACAAAACAGCACAGACTGTAGCATCAGCAGAATCCTGATATACCGCAGTTTACTGTGTTCCACTCGTTGTTTGGACTCCATGGACGTATGCTCAATTTGTTCTGCCAAACTGTACAGTCAGTTCAACCCTCTGAGGTGAAGGAGTAGTTTTATTTTGGGGAAAACGCGCTTAACCTGTTCACTTTCTTGCCGGATGACAAGATTGATGCCACTCTCATGTCTGAACGGTAACTATGAAGCTACTGCGAGCAGCTGGTCAGCTCAGGGGGAAACAGCTAGCCTGACTTTGTCCTAAGGTATCAAAATCTGGCTACCAGCAACCCTCTAAGCAAACTAATTAGCATGTTATTTGTTTGATCGGTACAAAACCCTAAAAAGAGTAGAAAGAAAGAACGATTCAACCACGAACAGCGGGTTATGTGCTGGACTTTTTCTTGGCCGGGACCAGGAACTTTCTGGAGGTACTGCTGGTTGCCTGGCAACTCATCCAAGCCAATAAATAGTCTCGCGCATAACCCCCCCCCCCACACACACACACACACACAAAACGGTAAACTGGCATTTCTTTGCACTTTTCACTTGCTTTTTGTACAGATTAAACAAACAAAAAATGTATTCGTGGCGATTAGCCGATTTAGTCACCTTCAAACGGAGAAAGGCTAGCTGTTCCACCCAGTTTACAGTTTAAGCTAAACGAATAAACTGCTTATAGCTTCATATTTACCGTAATAGCGTTGTTAGACACGGTAGGACGTGGGCTCAACCTCAAGTGTGCATGGGTAATGTTGAGGCACGATGAAGCACAATTGTAAACACCTTGAGCAGCTGAAATAACTTTGATTGACACGTGTCCATCCACATCAACTGTGAGGAGAGACGTCATCCTTATATAAGAGTCCTGACCCGAGGAAGCAGACTGCCCTTCTCTCCCTCCTTTATCTGTATCACAGGTTCTGTCTCCGTTTCTCTTTGGGATCAGAAACCAAATCCTCAAAGCTGTGCTAAATAAAAGGCATTAGGAAAGCATCGACTCAATTCCAACAGCCGATGCATATTGGAATATAGTACATACACCATGCCTGGGCTTAAACTTCACTGGTTGAAAGCGTACATCAAACCGTATCCCCATGTTATTTGTATCCATGTAGCCAACTGCTGCTGAATTTACTTCTGTTGTACGCCGATATTGATACCCGGTAAAAGATGAATAGCTACAAACTACATATTTATACCTCCTGTCTGCAGGGAGTTACTTACTACTTGCTCTTTTTTGATATTTGAGAACTGCATATTGTTCACTCAAACAACTTCCCTGTATTCAGGTTGACTCCACTGTTTTCGTGGCCATGCATATCAGAGAACAAAAAGCTCAAAAGGGGTAAAAGAGGTTTGCAACTCACACTTTTGACATACATTTGGGAGATTTATAGGGGGGGATTTCTTTATTTCTTAGGATTAAACACCTAAAAAGTAATGTAGCCTAGAAAATACTATTGGCTGATTCCATTACTACGTATTGAATTATATCAGGGATGTCACCATTTCAAAAACAAGCAGGCAAGTACATGATAAATCACAAGGGAGGCAGTAATGACGGAGCTAATGAGGAGACCCTCGAGAGGAAAGCAGCCCTTGTCTGAGGGCTTTTACAGTACATTTTCGAGAAAGTATGCCAGCCGGCAAAAGAGAGACTATGCCAGAGCCACTTATTTTACACCAAAAACAGTTCATTTGAAGAAAGCCTTGTAACGGTCGCCAAGGTAAGACAAATGTGTTGCTCACTGAGACAACGCCACAGCTACAGACTGTGGTAACATGATGCAAGCTAAACTCCTTCAACACACATGGAAAACACACATTTAAGCTCAGGGCAAACCACACAGCTGTAAATTGGGGCAGCTGTGGAGGTAGAGCAGGTCATCCATTAATTAGAGGTTTGGCAGTTTGATTCCCGGCCCCTGTTCACATGTCCAGATGAGTATGTGAATGTGTGGAACGAAGAGAGGCAAAACTGTAAAGCGCTTCATCTATTAAGGTTGAAAAGTGTCATGGAAATGCAGTCCACTTTGACATGTCCAACTCTCGCTGGACATGAGAATGTATAAGGATTTGAAGACATACACACAAGCAAAAGGTTCAGCGAGGGGGCTTGGTGGCTGTGAGCTCACACTGACTCAGAGAAAACGGAGCTGTTCTTTTGGCTGAGTCCAGGCCGGAACCCTTAAACTTTCATTTTCTACCTTAATCTACATCGACCATCCTTTTTATTACATTTATGCGCTTTCCTCTCACTCATTCAACCCTTCCTTCCCACCTTAAAACTAATTTCCTATGCTTTCATTCCTCTTTCCACCTTAACTTCCTGTCTTCTGTCCCTACTAGAATGCAAATGTCTACCAGCGGAGGATAAAATACTACTGTGCACCGTACAACTCTGCGTCCTTTCCAAGCTACCCTGCTATCCATTCTTGGCAGTTCAGGATCTCGTACCCTTTTTCCTTAACCCTATCCTGCTATCCGTGGCGAGACGGAGAGGAACACAAGAGAGGACAACAGGGGGGGAAATGGGAGGGTGGAACATGAGAAGAGAGAACGTGTAGGGTGAAGTGAGGACATTGCCCCGGCCGAAGATAAAGAGATAAACATCGGGGATTGGCTGAACAAAAAAAGTGGAAAACAGGAGACGGAAAAAGGAGACAAATGTGGACAGATGACTCATATAAATCCTCCTATTGGGCAGAATTGAGCAATGGGGGAACCCTGGGTGAAGCTACAGTATATGTTGAAGTTTGAGGTACTTGTCAAACCAGCAGATATGCGCACCCAAAAGACCACGCGGTAACACAGGATTTTACAAACCTAAGCAATGGTTTGCACATAAAGTAGGGGAGAATTTCAAAAGTGGAGACAACTCAATTGTAAAATTTTGAAAAATCAAGTTTCCTTGTTGAAAAGTGATCTGCTGTCTTCCCTAGTTTAGTCACAGAAGAAGTTGGAATTAAAATGGAATACTTTTGTGAGAGAATGTTTCCTCGTGGCCAGCGGTGACCAGTCCCATGCCATCGAGCAGCCTGCAGGCTTTCATTCCAGCCATCAAACTAGATGATTTCACACACCTTCAACCAGAAAAGAAAGGTATTCTAAATGGTGAATGAAAATCAGCATACTTTCTGATTATAGTTGGTGGTTTTAGAGGAAAGACCGAGAATGCAGTCTGCAGTAATTGTTTCCAAGCGGCACTAGATCCTCTAGGATATTTATGGCCACTGGTTTTCCTTGATATGACTGTGTCATGAGCAAATCTCTGGACCTGCCTGTCAGTGCGAGAGTGCTCCGTCTCCCCCGTCTCCGATCCAGTTCCAGGAAAATGCCAGGTTGAGTTTTCAGCCTGAGTGCCCGGGATGTGCACGGTGCAACCATCAGTGTCAGCAGAGTACAGTACCTGAAGCAGCCCCAGTCAAACCGCTGACAGGCTGAAGGGACGGGAGATGGGAAGAGGAATCAACCAGCAGTCCAGTCAGCCAGCCAGCCAGTGCACATAAATGACACTAACTAATTTTACTTTGGAATGTTTTCAATATTTATTTCTTCTTCTCTTATAATCATTAGAATTGTTATTATTAAACCCTGGCAATTCATGCCCACGTGGCATTTTTGCAGCTATACCAGTGCTCTCCACGGCAGAGCAGCCTGATCATCAGAAGCTGGATTCACCGTCTTCTTCAATGAAATGCAGCCACAGCTTTAACACAGTGATATTACAACATCTAGGGGGAAGAGTTATGGTTGATAGCCTACATCAATCCTGAACTAAATCCTACTGACAGCCTATAAACAGCAGACTAAATGTTAAATCCACAGCCCTTGAGGATGTTATTGTACCCATATCTCACCCAGCGTGCTGGCCTTCATGTTTTTTGTGGTTTGGCCCAGCAGATTTGCTTCTGCTTCTTGTCCATTTTCAGGTGGATTGTGGATGCATTGTAGTCTATAATTCTGTTGCTGATTTCCTTCAAAGAACCGTGAACCTTCGCTAACATTATTGGCAGAGACGTATCATCACTTAACTGCACCAAGCTTGCTTCGACGTGCAACAGGTCGAAGAGCTAAATCAACTTTCGAGAATGAGATTATTCGACAGTGTGAGATACCGTTTGACTAATACGGAGCATGCGATGCATGGATCCACAGGTCGCTAAATGAGACACGTTTCTCAACATGGAGACGGCTGAGCTGGCGGCATAGCAAATAGGTGCTTGCGGTTATATTAATGTTCAAATTTTGGAATTCAGCACCTTTGATCATTTCAGAGTGAGTGGTGTTTAATTAAATGATTTCACTAAAATTCACCCAATGTGTGGTTATCCCTTCTCTCCATGCCCTGTGCACCTGCCAGTAGAAGCACCTGCTTTAGAGCCAGTGTATAAGTAATAACGTATGAAAAGACAATGACAAGAACTACCACTGCCTCCAGAATATGCACTATATGGAAGATACTGCTATGTTTAGTGTCCGGTCCTTCAAAGTATTTTTTGAAAAGTCACACACGACTGTTGTTTCGGAAAAGAAAGATTGCAGGGTCCAGTATCTCTTCACCCGTCGTGGAGACATGTTCCCGGCTGACTGATTGACTGACTGAGCGTCTTTCCTTACAAATACAGTGAATCATTTAATATGTGGCCTGGACTTTCACACCGTCTTTAAACACACACTCTCCTCCCATTTTTCTGTCTGTCCTCCCTCTCTGCCCTTCCCACTTTAGATCCCCCTCATTTCTTTCTTCCCTCTGCGTTTTCCCCTCAGAACTCGGTCTCCTTCTCCCAAAACAATAATAACAAGCTTAGCGATGCAGCTCGCTGACCGGCTCATAATCCAGAAGGAACAGAATCTCACAGCCCGACTCCAACAGATAATCCTTTCTGCAAAGCCTGTCTTCCCCTTCTGGAACAATGCTCGCATTTACACCAGAGTGACCCCCACATTAGTGCAGGAAACGGTTGAGAGGAGGGAAAGATGGAAGGAAAGGCGGACTGTAGCAAGTTCATCAATGAGAACAACTTTCCAAGAGAGGCCACAGGATTTTGGGAGTCAGAGAATGCCAAAAAAAAAAAACTCTTTAACTTTTACTTTAAGCTAACAGGAACATTTTAAGTCTTAACATAGCTGCCATACCCTTCTGCCAACCCCATCACCGACCGTCCAGCAATTGGAGGCAGGGGTTTAAAAAAGCACACACTGTGTGACATTGGGACAGTGGAGACCTCGCGGCTCTGCGTCCGTCCTCAACCTCCGATGACTGCCAAAGCAAACACGACGGCAGCTGCGAGGCCCAGAACAAGAGGATGCATTATTAGACTGCTCTTCAAAGCTGTAACCACTAGCTGGACTTGGTCAGATCACACCAGGCGACACATACAATACACACACACACAAACACACACAATGTCGGCGTAAAGACAGTAAGAAACCCTTCATTTCTGCTATCTCCTTCCCTTGAATGACATAAAGCATTGAGTTTGCTGCACTCCCCTGACTTCTTAATATTATCTACCAATAAATGATACTTTATAATACTGATATAAGTGTATACCATGCAAACTAATTAAGCTGGTTGACAAATGATCCAAACAAACAGCTAACATTCCCAACTTTTCGTGCAGAACTGTCCATTTCCTCCTTACCCTGATTTTATCTCCACAGTTTCTTTCACACTGTTGTGTTTGTGGACTCAGCCCAAAGACATCTTCCTCTGCGTTAGATGAAGGAGCTTTTCTTCTCCACTTCAAACCGAACCCACCATCACAGCTCTTGTCTGGTAAATAAAAGATGGCTGCCGAGCTCCCACTGCCTCTCTGGAAGGCAGCATGAAAGAAATGACTTTGCTGGTGCTGTTTTGCTGTGACTTCGACTCAAACTGTAAGCAGCCTTAGTGATGTTTAATTTCACGGCATTCTGAGCATTGGAACTTGTGTCTGTGTGTGTAGAGCGGGCGGCTTTCAGTCCAGGTATCACAACAAGCGTTTTGGACTTGATAGCTGATTGGAAACACCTGCTGTGACATCACTAATTAGGGCGTGGCCAGAGGTGCGCCATGCTCTCTGTTGCCTACAAACAGCTACAGCGGTTTCTTATATTCATGATTAATATGAAGTGTGTTCATCACCAGTGTGTTGACACCAGCTGTGTCTGAAATGACTTCCATTGCCGTTTTGTGCGTATTGTGCCCGTAGTACTGTTTGCTACTATTTGAGTGTCAAGTGTTATGTTCCGGATTGAGCCCTTAAATGAATCCCACAGTGGAACGAAAATAGTGTCCATGGCTACTTTCTGCACGCAATCTCACAATGCAAAGCTATGACGATGACTTATAAGTGTCTCATATGGAGCAAAATCCAGGCCAATAGTTTGATCATTTGAAAAAAATAATTTTAACTGAAAGTTCAAATTTTGGTTTTGAATTTTGAAAAATACAACAATGTATTCAAACTCAAAATAAGTGAAGTTAAAAGTTAAAGTAAAGTTTGTTGGGGTTAAATATACCTTTGATTCAGTTCTGAATAAACTTAAGTTTTGAATAAAATATTTATTTTAATTTTTCACTGTCATATACATTTAGATATTTGAGTTCTTATATTTTTCAGTTTCAAATCTTATTTTTTTGGATTCAAATCTTTTTTTCAGTTTCAGATCTTTTTTTACTTTCAGATCGTATTTTTTCAGTTTCAGACTTATGGGGTGGGGGGCGTGGCATCAACTGAGAGGGGCGTGTAGTCATGAGTGACAGCATAGCAAAGAAGGCTGAGGACCTTCTTCAAACACGTTGCCTTCAGGAAATATGGAGAATACGGAATAAGGCTGATCATCATACTGTTTGTAATTCCTTTCTGGACATGGACACAGGACCATGCCTGGTGTTGTGCATCCTGGCCCACTGGACCACTGTCACACTGTCATGGCTTACTGGGACACTTGATCAGAACAGTGCTAATATTATAATTGCAAACTTGTGTTCTCTGACTGCCTGGTTCTGCCGTTTATTGATGCATTCGCTCTCAGCCAAATCCCAACCACATCACTTTGGTGGTTTAATCTTTTGCATCCTGCTCAGATTCATGCAAGAAGCATCTGAGAGAACCGTTCCTGCCTCATACAGCCAGTTATTTAATGACGTAAAGCTACCTGACCAAGTCTTCAATGGAAACGATGTAAATTTAAGGCATTACAAATGTCTTCCACACAGACTTGAGCACTGTTATGTATATTTTTTAGTCAGATGCAGCTATAAACGGCGAACTTAGTAGATGCTGCCTTACCAGGTGAGTGTCCCAGGCGAGGAGCATCTTGCCTTCTCTTTCTTCCTTCATCTTGTTATTAATACACCCGGAGGGGATCATGCGCTCAGTTGTGTGTATGACTGTATGCTCAAGGACCTGCGGTGATGCCACTTTTTGAAAAAACTATTTTGACTGTTTCATACCGCCAGCGACTCCTCACTCCTCTCGACTGGCCGCTAGGGGCTGCAAGTGATCAAGATCTGCTTCTGTTGGGAATCTCGTTTCCGCTAGGGAATTAGGAGTTGTTCCTGCAAACTTTACAGGATCTATCTATCTTATGTTCTCAGAAACCTCCTGCTTGCCGTACCTTTAATAAATTGCACATCAAGTTATGCATTGCAATTGTTCCCTTTCATTTGCCTACTCTCAGTCGATGGTTACAGAGAACTGTGAGGCCAACACTGTGAAGCCTTGAGCTTTTTTTTTTTTTACATGTAGAAAAGACAGTCACACTTTGATCTGGCTTTGTTATTTACAAGGAAAATGGCTTTAAAAAAAATCAGATTTTCTATTCACACCTCCATTTTCTTCCCTGCCTGTGAGAATGAAATAGAATGAATTTCACCAAGGACATCTATGTTACTACAGCGACGACGAAGCACTGAAGATCACTTGCAAATAGAGAAATCATCATTTACTTGGAAATGAAATACATTTTAAAATAATAATAATTTCTTCACATTATATGTTAATTTACATTAAAGTGCATTCAACTATATTCGTTCCTCCACTGACGCATCTCATCTTTTCTTCTTCTCTACCTGCTACCACTGCCTCTCTTAGACAAAGGGTCGTGCACACACACACACACACACACAGACACAGCTTTGGAGGAGTGAGTCACAGGGATAGTCCGCGTGTCCCTACCTGTCAGTCAAGCCTCCATTAGTGGCTACTTGGCTGGGTGGCTCGGGGTCCAATGCTGTGGACGTAGATGTGAGATGACAGCACTGTGTTTCCTCCCCAATATACACACGCATTCTACATCCGTGTGTGTATCGTTGTTCGCTTTAATAAACCACAGACACAAAGCAACACGGACGCACACACCTGTGCATGAGTGGCCATGTTGGATTCACACGAGGGGGAGATGTCTTTCTCCTTTTTTGTGTGTCTGTCTGTCTGTCTGTCTGTCTGTCTGTCTGTCTGTCTGTCTGTCTGTGTGTGTGTGTGTGTGTGTGTGTGTGTGTGTGTGTGTGTGTGTACGCTCACGGACCCCAAGCCACATTGTATTCCTGCAAGATTTAAATTTTATGTCAAATTCTAATCTCGTTTTGTGCACTCTCAAGCATTTAAAGTGTTTGTGAATATGTATGTATGTGTGTGTGTGTGTGTGTGTGTGTGTGTGTGTGTGTGTGTGTGTGTGTGTGTGTGTGTGTGTGTGTGTGTGTGTCAGTGTGTGTGTGTCCCTTGTGCCCCCTCTGGAGGCAGGTCGTCATGAATCATGTCAAAGCCAATCTGCGATTAAAAGGAGCCCTCCGCACTGAATGGAAAGTCACACACAAACACACACACACACGCGTGTGTGCGCGCGCGGTGGCCAGTGGCTGGTTTGTAGCCAGCAGTAGTGAATCACAGCGGTCATCACTTGGTGTTTCATATGCCGAGCATGACAGACACAGATTAGTGGAGCACTGCTGTATAACTGGCATCTGGTCTGCTCGCCTCTGCACCTCCACCTCCTTTCCTTCTTTCCTTAGTTCCTACTTGTTTTCCTCTCCCCCTCTCTCTCCCATTTTTCCATTTTACTTTCTTCTATTGTGCACCTTCTTTCTATTGTTCTCTTGCACCACCTTCCTTCTGCTACACTTCCTTTTTCATCTGCATCTGCTTCTCCTTGTACTGCACCTGCTTCTGTCTTTTCAGGACCTCTTGTTGCTCTGCTCCTCCTCCTCCTCATCAACACCTTCATTCCTTTCTTACCACCTTTCCTCTCCTTCTTCTCTGTTTTTGCACCTCCTTTCCTATGTTTACTCATCTGGACACGTCCTTCCTTCTCCTCTGCATTTCTCCTTTTCTTCTATCCATGCTAACTTTACATTTCCCCTACCTTCCTCTCCTCTCTTTCCCTCCAGCTTTCTCTTCTCCTATCTCCTTGTCACCTCCACATCCTCCTCCTGCCCCCATTCCACCCTTTACCTCTCTTTCCTCCTTTCTCCATCTCCTCAAACACTACCCTCCTCCACGCATCCTCCCCTCCTTTGGCAGGCCGGTGCACCATTTCAGCACCTCTGAAGTCAAAATGAATAATGTGTGGTTTGTAACAAAGGGATGTGATCAGATCCAGATGTGAAGAAAAAAACACAACAAACTATCGCATGCTTGAGAGAAATACAATTCAAAATAGATCAATTCACAGTTACAAGTCAAGGTTTCATTCTCAGTCACGTCCTTGTGGAATTTAACCTTGTCGGATTAATCACCTACCTGTTGCCTCCAGGTTGCCTCTTAGACACGTAGTGTGCATGTCTCGGTAGTTTGGGATGGATAATAATCAGCTTTGGATGAATCCTCATTTCTTTCTTGAGATTAATCTATTTTAATTCCTTTTCAAACATTCTCTTATCCCTCTTTGTCCAGGTTTCAACTGTTTATTTGGACATTTTAAGCCTGACTGTTTTGGGTAAAAAAAAAATGAAATTATAGCTCTATGAAAGAAACAAATATCTCAGTGAGCACTGTGCTGTAAGACGGCATGATGTTTGTGTGTGTGTGTGTGTGTGTGTGTGTGCGTGCGTAAACTGAAGGCAAGGCTGCCATCTATCGTTCTCACACGATCTAACCGCATGTGCATGCATCCACTGTGGAGCCCCACTGAGTGCTCAGTTCTCCATTTAAACATCCATCATCAGATCCTCGGGACTAATGCAGTGCATACTCAGTGCAGTTAGTTCAATCACAAATGACTTGACTGCATGTCACATGTGGTCACTCAGGTTTGAAACACAGCATAGGCGACACGCAAGTGACGCCAGCGATGCCTCAAGTACTACACAGACAGAATAGTCGTGCCACTTCCTCGAACAAAATCTCCTGCGGCCGTGTTGCATTCTGGTCTATTGCAGCTGTTACTCACACTCCCTTAAGGACTGCTGAATGAGAAATACAAACGTGCTGTTCCAACAGCGCCTTTACTCTTTGATTCTGAGAGATTGACAATAAAAGTTGACATTTGCTGCTGTTTTAATATTCTTCAAACATTTTCTACTGCTGGAAGGAAGTAGCCTATTCTAGCTGAAAGGCAAACCCATGTTTGTGACTTTTTTCTTTAAATTTTTGTGCACTTTTTAATGATTTTTGGTTGAGAGAGTATAAATCACAGCTAATACTTTAATATTGATCTACACCATTTTCCAGAATGTACTAATCCCTCTCTAAACTGCCTTCTTACCTCCATGACAGCAGTGGACCTGATGGGCGAAAGCAGTAATGATCAGATATTTCCTTGTAATCTGATTATGTTGCATACCTGATGACATGTTCAATAATTGGCCAGTGGACGGGACAAAGGACTCTCAACAATGAAAGTTACATCTTGGCTGTGGGCCGATCCGCTGTGCACGAACACACGGAGCAAAACGTTCTACTGTTACTGCTCGGATTTCTTTAAAGCTCTGCGGTGGTTGTTGCTGTTTGCCTAAAGATCCGATATGTGCGGCGAGATCTAACCACAAAGTGCAATATGATGTTTGACAACTCTGAGCCCCTGAGTCAAAATCCAATACTTCTGACTCAATAAGTCCTCCAAGAGAAAATTGCATTGGCCAACATGTGTTGAAGCGAAAGAAATATCTGGAAAGTTTTGTCGGATTATGAGACAGGCTTCGTTGTGGGAAGTTGTACAGGCAATTATTATGTTGCGAACACTGTTTTTTTTAATGTTGAAACAGGATGTCCACGTGCTATTTCACGATAAAGGTACATTTATACGTGGTGCATCTTGAGGGAAAGGTGTGGCTTTTGTTTTACTTTTGGTCACTTGAAACATTCCCTATTACTAGGGATGAGACTAACAGATAAATACAAATATCTTTGAAAGCATTGACATTTACCACACAGACCTCATGTTGTGTGGATTTACATAATGTGTTTTCCACATGTTGACGAAACGGACCCGGATGCTCATTAGCCGCTCTTGGAAGTTGCTCCTGCGTCTCCAGCTCGTAAGGTATTTTTTTCTATTTCTCCAATTGTGTTGAAGACCTCTGTTACCTACTGGCACGTTGCCATGGCAACCCCTAGTTAGGCTGGAAAAATACTACAAGGTTTTGATAAGACTTAGCCCCAATTAAGCCAGCCCACACAGATTTAGAAGGCCAGAGTGGAAATCGCAGAGCCATTCCTCCCAGAGGGCTTTTTATTCCAGAAATATAATTTAGCATATTCGCCTGAAATGGCACTTTAACAAAGTAAAGCCTTACATGATTAGCTGTTTGACTAGATCAAGGCAAAGTCTGAAACGCTCATCAATGCCCAGAGCATTGTGTGTGTGTGTGTGTGTGTTATCTAAGCCATTCCTCAGTGCGACCACCTACAATGAGAGAGAACACATGAACCTTAAACACACACTCACGCTCTGCCATCCACTTACGTGTGATCACAAGTAAACCTTCCTCTCAATCACACTTGTTGTATCGCACCCACGAAGAAACATGTAGAGAATGTTTTTAGGTGTTTTTTTTGCGATGGGGAGAAACCCCCCCCCCCCCAACAACTGTGAATTGACTGAAAAAGATGTGCAGGAGTGTTTGTCCTCTTGGTGTTGTGTCAAGTGCTTGTCTGCCAATCAGGGGACCATAGGGGGGGAGGCACACCAGACACACTGTCATACATCATTAAACAGGGCTTGGTTTCGTAAGCTGTGGATATAGCATTGTAAAATAAAAAAATGCAGTCTCGATATAATTGGGTAAATAATGACATGTCCAGGGGGCAGTTTGAGGGAGCATGAGGCTGGCTGCTACCAAATAAGTAGATGTTTTGGCTCCTGGTTCCTTGTTAATAATGGATTTTAGAGGGTGCAGGTAAGCAGAGACTATTCTCCACTATCCTCTCGTTAAATTTGACCCAGCTGCTCGATTTCATCATATAGAAAAATAAGTCCTGACAATACAAATAATATACAGGATTTCCAAGTTGGTGAGGCAGCACTTTAATAAAAAAGATTGCAACATTGGGCCCCATGCAGGAAGCGATATATATATATCGAACATACTTCCTCTGAATTATCGAGGATTCTCCAATTCCTTCCTTATTTTGGAACTTCTTTTAGGTAAAGAGTGTTTGAGAGCACTCTTACCAAGATAGGAGAGAAACATCGTGTTGTCACAGTCCACAAATTGTTTGTCCGACTCAGGGTTTTTACATTTTTTTTATCTGAGCAACATAAACAAAATTGGGGGCCACACGCCTCTCATTTATGATCAAGTGGGATTCATCATTCTGCACATCTGCAAGAGCACATTTGGATGGTTAAGAACATTTGGTGCATCTGGAGCGGGCTTGTTTTCTCTTAAATATTAACACAAATTTCAGGGAATGTTGCCGCCAATTGTGTGTTACTTGTTGCACATGGGACGAATTGACTGGATCCATACACTTATAAGCAACACTAATCGATCATTTTGAAAAGCTAATTCATATTAATAGGTGAAATCAGCGTGTGTAATGGGAAAGGGAGAATTCGCACCTGACTGCAAAATTCCCCTCAGCTCAATGGAACGTTTTAGCGTTTTGTATCTAATTGCTTTGGTTTTACAGCCCGCAACTTAATTGTTTTGGCTCACTCTCATCCCTCTCATCATCCAAGCTGTTTTTCAGCAAGACAGCTCTGACAGACTCACCGTGCGCTACCTGTCCAGCCGAACAGACAGAGTCAACAACTAGCCTTTAGACAGCGAAAGGCACAACTATCTTCCCCTCGGGAGGTCATGGAGACAAAGCCAGAGCTGAAAGGAGACTTTGAGTATTGGACCATACACGTTAAAGCTTTCTCTTCTTAATGACAAAGACAGTGTTGATGGGAAATGCGGTTTCAAATTGTGAGAAAGAAGTTTTTGGGCTCAAATTGTAAATAGGAAGTGAAATTATTATTATTTTTTTTATTTTGTAGTCATGAGGTCATTTGGGTTTAAAGGTATTCACTATTTCCAATGAAGCATGTTGGGCATATAAAAGAACCTCTGCTAATCGCTTCAATGTGGAGATGTTAGCAGCTGCTGGTCACACAGACATAGATACACTTCTTGAGTAATACATTGAGCCTCTTTGTCCTCTCAATATGTAATGTCCTTAAAATGCATTTATTTGTCCCAGAATGATCATGTAAGTAACAACATATCACACCAAAGACACACATGTTCTAATGCAGCAGCTATTGGAGCACCACTGAATAAGAACGAATAGATTCAATGACATTCAAACGCATTCAAAGAATCGAATGATATGAAAAGAAAAATGTAATATAGTGCGTCACTGAAATACTGCATGTCCGTTCCAGCTATCAAAACCTGTTCATCTCCCGCCTGCAGCGCTCTGCATCACTATTTCAAAATAACTCATGACTGGAGATGTCAAGGCTTCCGCTCGACAATTAATCTAATACATTTGTATGGTTGCTGTTAGCAACAGGTATGACATCAGACCACCTTGGCACCTTCTGCTGGATGAGAAACATCCGGAAATGTGTTAAACTCGTCCCTAATGGCTCCACACGTGGAACAAGCAACGTGCTGCATTGACTTATTTCCGGGCGACATTTTAGGGTCAAAGGTAACATCATTAAAACTGTGGCCATCAAACCTGAGATCTCGTGTTCATAATGAGAGATGCAGCTGTCGTTATCTTCTCTCTTGGATGTTTCTGCAGCTCTAATGTAGTTTTTCAATCCAGAGTCTTCGCTATTAAACCCATATTCATTATCTGGCTTTTTTGATGTTGCTCTTCACTTCTTCATTTTTTTTTCTCTCTCGTGACGATATTTAGTGACCACCGTACGGAAAGTCTTTCGCAGTGTTTTTAGGTATAGATGCATCGGTAAAAAGTGGCGCCCAAGAGCTGGCAACAACATCTCTGAGGTCATCAATATCTCTGCAAGTTTTCTTTTCTTTCGAAAAGTCTTTCAGTTGGGACAGTCCAAACAGCCCCGCAGAACCATCAGACCATGTCAGAACATCTTTAGGAGAGTGCTACTCACAGGGATAAAGTGCACACAGTGGTGATCAGCTGTCCCCGGTGGACTCGGGGTCACAGATTCGCAGCATGAGCCTCTCCGACAGAAACATTGCACAAGCCAAGGACTTGGCTGTGCCTAGTGGGGCGAGACGAACAATGATGACAATTCCAAAGAGTTTTTGACATTGAGCATTTGTTAGTCTCCATAATGGGGATCGGACGTATGGATTGTGTTGTCAGCGTTGCCTTGAAGAATCGGGTATCCGCGGCAAGCATCATAAAGCATCAAAACAAATAATAGGAACTCCTGAGGCATATCTGGAGGGCAGAAAGACTGCAGCGCTACGTCTTTGGTGCGATCTGATAAAGCGTCTATCAAGAGAGAGCAAGCGTTTTTATACCTTCATTTATGTGGAGACGAGACTCGTCTTCTATTGATCTGCCAGCAGTCCGAGTGTCACGGTGCATGAGTGAAGGTGTGTTGAACCTTTCACATGTTACATCCGAGTCCACGTCCCTGTTAGCCAAACGTGCAGCATCTCCACGGGTGCTCAGATGCAGGCATTTGTAATTAAAAGGGTTTTAATAATTACAATATTTACATTATTAAACCAATAAAGGGGGTTTTATTCTAAATCAACACAGTCATGAAATGCAATCTATTGGTTTTGTGTACAGAGACACGAACTGTCCGTATTTTTCGTGTCGCTCAGAACGACTTTCTTTTCGTGGACGACATTACGTTAGGTTTAGGCAACAAACCACTTAGTGAGTTTTTGGAAAAACATCGTGGTTGGGCTTAAAATAACTATGAACAGTTAGGTTTAGCCAACAAGACAAACCTTATGTTTAGACAACAATATCACGTAATTAGGTTTAGGAAAACTGTCTGGAACATTAAGTTAAGGCAACAATACCACAAGGCGGTGTCGAACACTGGTCTCGTGGTGGAATGTCCATTCACCTCCCAACACCCACCATAAGCGGTCTTTTTGGATACTAAATACTACGTCACTTGCTCCGACCATTATTTAGTCTCGTGGATGCATTCAAACCGTGTGTCCACCATGAAAAAGGATCCTAATTCCATTGGCATTATTTCTGTCCTGAGCGACATGAAAAAAGAAAACAGTCCGTGACTCCAATAGATTGCATTTGTTGACTATGTCACGACCTGCCATGATACCGGGCTGTGTGATTAAAACCTCTGGTCGGACTGAGGCTGACTGGAGCCATGCTGAGAATTATGTGAGGTCACCAACATTCAACGTACCAGTAAAGGCGCAGGGATAAGTTGTCCCGCCTTAACAGGTGCAACAGAAAAGTTGATGTCAGTTAAGCTCAGTCTGAACACATCCACACAGTCCAAAGTTTCAAACTGCATCTTTGGGAGTTTGAACTTACCAAGGTCAACTCATCAGTCAAAACTTCGGAGAATGGGAGGACGCATTATGCTCAATTTGCAATTGGGACAACACCTTCTTTTCATGTCAACTTCCATATTCAGTCAGCGTCAGATATATGAAGGTTTTCAGAAGAGCTTTGCTGTGGTATCAGTGTCTGCCCCTGTGGTTTCTCTAGTGTTCATGCCTACAATTATCATATTCCTGAGTGTTGAAGATAATGATGGATAAAGACTGTAAAAAGTTAATTTAGTCTTTAATAATAATAATTGTAGTTACTCTAAATCACCTGTTTCAGTCTTCAATTCACAAATGGACCTACACTGATAATCACCACGTAGAACAGGCTTTATTTAAGAAAAAAACGACGTATTCTTCTCTTTTCTTCAGCAACGAATTGTTGAATCTCTCTTTCACACAGATCGACCTGTACACCCACATGCACGCACGTACAATGGCATGATGCAACTGAAAGTAAGAGGTTGCTCTATAATGAGGGGTGTAGGGGTCATCATAGCAGACATGAACCCTGTTTGTTTCCCACAGTCATTATCACCTTTCCTCTCTGCTCTTTTAAGATATCATAGTTTCAGAAAGTCTTTCATAAAAATCACACACACACACACGCAAAAACACACAACTTATATGTATTTCTATTTCAAAGTTGAAGTAATCATAACGATTAAACGTTGGATTCCTGTTGGAGGTTACAAGTATGCCACGACTCTGACTGAGGAACAATTGATGATAGACCATAAATAAAAAGTAATGATGCTGTTGGAAGCCACTGCAGGGACCGATAGGATGTCTCCTGTTTCTTCTCTCTGGCACAATGTTTTAAATCTAATCTAAAACCAGACACGCAGCGCAGTGCAGATGTCATTGCTATATGTTCAGACGCTGCTGTCATTTGCACGTCATTGATTTCTTGAGGCACCAGAAAGCGATCGGCCATTGACCAATAAAAAAGACTGGTCTTGAGTCAAATGGCGAAGTATTTTCCTGCCATTTAAAGTTGTGCATTATTCACATTGTAAGATTCGCCTTGGCAGGTCCGTAAAGGGACATATTGAGTGTCAAACACATAATTTCCTTCATTCTATTTCGGGTGGGCGCCCCTGGCTTTTAAAGGGAATGGGAGACTCTGGTTAGTTTAATACATGTTACGCCCAAAAAACACCTATGATTATTTTAGAGGCTAAATACAACCCGTTTGCCCCTATGCACTCAGATTATGACTAACAAGAAAAAGTTGGCCCAAAATGTTCTTGCGCCATGCAGATCCTGTAAACATGGCTCACTAAATGCCGATCTGTCTGGTAGATGTTCTTCTGGATAAGATGAAACTTTTGATCTGCTGAAGGAAAAGTCATCAAAGTCTTTAGGATTCATCCTCTGGGGACCCTGAATGTCTGAATCAAATATTATGGCAATCCATCTAATAGTTTTCAAATATTTGAGATATTTCAGTCTGGACCAAAATGGTTGACCGAACAAACGACATTGCCATAGAGCAATGTGGTCAAAGGGTTCATCATTTTAAACTCTTTGTTTGTGTCCAATACAATGATATATGCAGGAAGACAATATACCAGAAAGGTGGGGTTGCAGTTGATAAAACCCCTTGGATGTATAAATAAGGCACCTTTTAAACCACATTAGATCAAGGAGTAGCCAACCGTTCCAAATTCCACCTGACACACGTACCTCAGGTGCATGAAATAAGACAGAAGTGCTGACAAGATGTATCTTTTTATGAGACGTAGATAAATATATAGAGATAGCAGTTTAGAAAGAGGTGAAAAGCACCTCTCAAACCCATAATCGTAATGCAAACATGCAATCTACAGTAATGTTTTTTTGTCAGTGGTTTATTATACTACTTCGCTACAGGGTCACAGCACAACATACATTTTCTATTCATATATTTATCATTTTAATATGATAGTTGAAGCTTATTACAGAAGTAAAATCAGGATTCGGCCCGAAGCTGAGGACGCTAGAGAGCTCGGTCTATTGTCTCCTTATATTTCTCACACTGCAACACTTTTCAATAAATTAATAGAATCCAAAATCTGAAACTGTAGTTCAATATCTTACACTAAAAAATATAAGAATTCCCTAAACAATTATAAAAAACACCTCCACTTAAAACTAAAGTATTGCCTGAAATGCATACGCTGTTGAAAATAAAAAAAAAAGCTCTGTTGTGCTACATGTGGCCCCAGTGGGAATCGTCCCATAACCCAGAAATCCTCAGCAGAGACAGATTGTCCATTTATAACAAGGCTGGTGGACGGTACATAATTCAAATCCCCCTTTTGCTTTTCCAAACCACATTTAAGAAGGAGGTAACAAAACAAGAACTTTTGGGCCTAACAAGGTGGATGCCATTTAATGTGAGCCACCTGACAGCGGCTGTGCGAGCAAAACATTTTGACAGCAGGTGAATGGTAGTCAGTTTGTTAAAATTTAACAAGGACGGTGGACTGAGGATTGGTCTCCATTCATTCGTCTGTCTGCCACACACGTCATCTCAGATGCAGCAGATCAAATTCTGACAGCCTTGAGGGGATGATGCATGTCACTGGTATCCTGTATTTTCAAAAGTTGCACTGCCCAGGAAGTGGGCTCCAATGACATTTGTCCCTCATAGTCCACTCGGTCCAGAGGACGTGATCGGCTAACAACAGCCCAGTGAAGTGATAGGTTTGGTACCATCATAGCTGCACACAGACCAACACCAAAACCTGTGCTTGCTGCACAAAATCAGTTAAGGACAGGGTTTAGGTTAGCTCATCAAAAAGACTGGAAACAGGGAAATAGACATACATTGTGTCAAATAGTCAGTTTTAGAGTTGTTGGTCGGGGTTATTTTCAAACTTTGGACAGACCCAGGGCAGCTATGGTTTCCAGTCTTTCAGCTAAGCTAGACTAAACACATCCTGACCCCCGCTCTGTGCTTGAGATTGATGTGTATCTTCTCATCTCGCTCTTGGAAAGAACGCTAATAAGCATATTTCTTAAAATGACCAATGAAGTGGCAATCCTGGGACTTCCATGTGTCTTTTAATATGGGTATTTCAACATCATTTTGGCACAAGCGCTTACTGCTCATTGACATGTATTTATTTAGAAAGTCCCATTTTAGCTCAACGGAAGCTTTGCTACAGCAGCGCCTTTGTCCCTAAGAGAGAGTAATGACAATAGGCAGATAAAGGGAAGTCACCACATTAAACAGCATTAAGCCACTCAGTACCAGACGCATTACCGAGAGAGAAAAGGGGGAATGAAGAAAGGGATGAGAGTGGAGAGAAAACGACAGCGAGGCCCAGAGAAAAGAGCGAGGCAGTGACAAATCGCAGGACTAATCCGGGCTACTATAGAGGGATTAAATCGTTCTCTCGCCGCACGTTCGCCTGCTCCGTCAGACGGCAGAGGTTAAGCAGACCGCTCTCTCCCTGTCCCGTTTTTCTTCTTTTCACTCATCCCCTCAACCACCTTCTCTGCTTTTTTCTCATCCGTCTAATGGCATTAGAGAGGTGGAAGTCTTCAATCGGAAGAGCAATGTAGTGAGGGGAGGCCTCTGCAGAGCGCCACACACACACACACACTAAGTGTTAGGCGGATGGAGTGTCGGGCTAATAGATGTCAGTGTTTCTGATAATCTGATGGAGGGAAGAGATAACAGAAAGAGTCATTGATTTCCCTTGTGGCAGGTGTGTGTGTGTGTGTGTGTGTGTGTGTATGTGTTGTGTACTTGTGTGTCTCATTTCGAGGTGAGACAAATCGCCTTGGGAAAAAATAAGCAATTATTACAGAGTATCAAAATTTAAAAAACAACAAATTCTTATGTTTTTCCAAATTCTTAAATTATTCTCTTATACCATTTCATATTACAGCGCTTCAATTTTAGGTTTAAATATTTCATGCATTATAATTGGGACAACTGTATGTGTGTGATGGAGAAGTACCAGCCCCTTCTCATTCCCAGGTTGTCAAATACCGCGTTTCGTCACGCCCCTCTGAACCCTTTGACATCATGTAATGATGTTAAATCATTAATAATGATTCTTATTCATGATATTGTTATTATTGCGCAACTATCACAATTCACAGCGCAACCTCCTGGATTAGCTTTGATTAGTGCCTGCTTTGATTAGTACCTGCTGTACTTGTTTGTTTTTTTGTTTCTTTTGCAATGAGGGATTATTACCAACATTTTAAGTGCACTCACCTTCGGTTCCCCCCCCCAATTAAAGCAGATGTTGGCTTGTTTTCAACATGTGTGAGCCGTTTCGTTCCCCGTCTGACTTTGTTGCAATGGCGTCTCCATGTTCCCCTCTGATGTGGAATTACTTTAGCTGAGTACAGCGACAACTTAACTTAAGGGGAATAAAGGCCAAAACTATGTGGTATGGACTATAAAACACCGATATATCCATTTCTGGGTGGAATTTCATAAGCAGAAAGATATGTGAACGAAAAAGGAAAATAAAAAACACCCCTTTTTTACTACATGCATATATACATATATCGGGGAGGCCATAGAGAAGGACTTTCGGTTGGCCTCAAGGAGGTTCTGGCAAACCATCCGACGGCTCAGAAAGGGAAAGCAGGGCTTACCCCAGGCTGTTCTCAGCAGGGGGGGGGGAACTGCTGACCCGGACAGGGGACATCGTCGGGCGGTGGAAAGAGCAAAAGAGCAAAAGAAAGGCTCACCCATATCCCTGGCAGAGGCCGCTGAGGTAGTCAAAAAGCTCCTCGGTGGCAAGGCGCCGGGGCTGGATGAGATCCGCCCTGAGATGCTGAAAGCGCTGGACATAGTTGGGCTGTCCTGGCTGACACGCCTCTTCAATGTCGCATGGGGGTCGGGATCAGTGCCCATGGACTGGCAGACCGGGGTGGTGGTTCCCATTTTCAAAAAGGGGGACCGGAGAGTGTGCTCGAATTACCGGGGTATCACACTACTCAGCCTCCCGGGGAAGGCTTATGCCAGGGTGCTGGAAAGGAGGCTCCGACCGTTTGTCGAACCTCAGATTCAAGAGGAGCAATGCGGATTCCGTCCCGGCCGTGGAACAGTGGACCAGCTCTTTACCCTCGCAAGACTACTGGAGGGGTTCTGGGAGTTTGCCCAACCAGTCTACATGTGCTTTGTGGACTTGGAGAAGGCTTTCGACCGGGTCCCTCGGGGGTTCTTGTGGGGGGTGCTGCGGGAGTATGGGGTGCCGGACCCATTACAACGGGCGATCCGGTCTCTGTACGACTGCAGTAGGAGCTGTGTCCGCATTCTCGGCAATAAGTCAGACACGTTCCCGGTGGGTGTTGGCCTCCGCCAGGGCTGCCCTTTGTCACCGGTCCTGTTCGTGACTTTCATGGACAGGATATCTAGGCGCAGCCTGGGGGTGGAGAACGTCAGGTTTGGGGGTCTTGGGATCGCCTCTCTGCTGTTTGCAGATGATGTGGTCCTGTTAGCCTCCTCGGATCATGACCTCCAGCATTCACTGGGGCGGTTTGCAGCCGAGTGTGAAGCGGCGGGGATGAAAGTTAGCACCTCCAAATCTGAGGCCATGGTTCTCTGCCAGAAACCGGTGGATTGCTCCCTCCAGGTGGGGACGGAGTGCCTACCTCAAGCGAAGGAGTTCAAGTATCTCGGGGTCTTGTTCACGAGTGAGGGTAAGATGGAGCGGGAGATCGACAGACGGATCGGTGCGGCTGCAGCAGTAAAGCAGGCGCTGCACCGGACCGTCTTGGTGAAGAGGGAGCTGAGCCGGAAGGCAAAGCTCTCAATTTACCACTCGGTCTACATTCCTACCCTCAGCTATGGTCACGAACTCTGGGTCGTGACCGAAAGGACAAGGTCGCGGCTACAAGCGGCCGAAATGAGCTTCCTCCGTAGGGTGGCCGGGCTCAGCCTTAGAGATAGGGTAAGGAGCTCGGTCATCAGGAGGGAGCTTGGAGTCGAGTCGCTACTCCTTCGCGTCGAAAGGAGTCAGCTGAGGTGGTTCGGGCATCTAATTAGGATGCCTCCTGGACACCTCCCATTGGAGGTTTTCCAGGCACGTCCAACTGGGAAGAGACACCGGGGAAGACCCAGAACACGCTGGAGGGATTACATCTCCCAACTGGCCTGGGAACGCCTCGGGATCCCCCAGAATGAGCTGGAACATGTTGCCGGTGAGAGGGAAGTCTGGGTCACCTGCTTGGCCTGTTGCCACCGCGACCCGACCCCGGATAAGCGGAGGAAAATGGATGGATGGATGGATATATACTGTACAACGCGCACACAAAATAAACGTGCCGCAGCATTACATAGCGCAGGGTGGCACTGTGCGCGCTGAGCTGAAGCTCTAGTCCACACACTTTTACATTTTCACAGAGAAGTTGTCACGCACTGAAATCTTCACCTGCCTCACACACACGCGTTCTCTTGAAGCTGTAGATGAGAGAGATTTGTGTTTGTTTGCAACCTTCCTCCTTGCATTGAACAAGTTATGACAGGCGTGGGTGTTTACCTCGGCACACGAAAGGTTCAAGCAGACACCAGAATGCTCCTCTTTTTCTCTCCCTCTGTATTCTCGGTACTAGCCCCCCTCCTTTCCCCGCGCTGCGGTGGTAATTGGGTATGACACGGGATCAACAGAGAGAGAGGGAGGGAGAGAGAGAGGACGCATTCAAATGCGCTGAACGTCGTCTTCCTTTTCTTCTCTAACCTGCTGCCTCGAAGCTCCCCGGCCCGCGCTCACCGCTGTTACCGTAGCAACATCTGCGCGACCGCATCCCCCCCACCCGCGTGCCATTTCTTTTTTATTAAGAATGGCCGCTAGTGCCCTAACGTGTGTGTGTGTGTGTGCGCAACAGCTCGACGGCGAGGCGCGTGGCAGCGGAGCGTGGCCAGCCTAACTCCGCGCTCCGAGCCAATTACACCACAGCCTCGCCGACAGAACTAACAAGCTACAACTCAGGGAAGAATTAGCCCGAGCAGAGAGAAGTGCAGCCACTTGAGTCACACTTGTTACATTAAGTCAATCAAGCACACTATTGCACACCTGCGTAGCTACACGTCAGTGTTGCTCAAAAAAGGATGGGGACATGACTGCTGTAGGAGTCAAACAACCGCCATGAAGAAGTCCATATAGCTTTTCTCCTGTGAAAATAACAAAAAAAAACGGTGAATTTGAATATGTTTTGAAGAATAATTTTATGTTTTCAATCTAACATCTTTGTTTCTCATGTAGTTCCAGGCCTGAGGACAGCAGTCTTCTTCTCTTTCCTCCTAACTATCGCCATTAGCTCCCTCAGGCTACAGCAGGACTCACAGCCGTTTCTAAGAATCTTTCATTTAAATGTAAATTTAATCATAAATTCACTACTTTTACAAGGGCTCTGGTTCAAAATTCACTGTCAAGCCATCTGTTGCATGGCTGTGTGCTGCCCTATACCAAACCTCACGGTCTCTTCCTGTTATTAAATCCTCTGATTTGATCTCCTCTTTGGATAGGGACAAACGACACCAGTAGAATAAAATAATATACTGTACATTTGTTTTAAATATTCATATGAATGATTCCTCCAACACGGCCTACTTAGCGATGATGGGAATATCCTCTCAACACCACAGTACGTGCATCCTGTGTTGTACTGCTGCTGACAGAGCAGCATCTGTTGTCCCTCACGGACGAGCTGTAAAACATGTTCACACACATTCCAACATTTCTCTTTGTACAATCACAATTTAAACTTGTGACACTTAAGTCTTCAGTGTTGCTTGGTGTGGCGGTAACAGCAAAGTGCGGCTGAATACGATACATGGAGGCAGCACTTCTACAGCGCAGCCAAACAAACTCAGCTGGTTACCCTGCTCCGTTTGTAGACCAGCTTCTCCAGTGTCATCGTTGTTTTAGTGTTTCTCCCCCTCACTTCTTCATATCAACTCACTGTTGTGTGTCGCACGGGGGAGTCGTCCGCATTACGAAGAAGAAGCCAGAGTGAACTCTCGTCTGCAATTTGTCAGTGCGGCCTCCGTCATCGAGAAGAAATAACACATTTCTCTTCACAATTCATCACTTTTAAAATGGAATGTTCTTAGCTTTAAAATTAAAGAAAGACATAATTAAACACACATAGAAGCTGGTTGAGTAGTTCAGAAGGGGGGGAAAAAAGCGAAGACACAAACAAGATTGACACAGGATACGAACGGTTTAATAAAATCATACATTACAGGTCTGATGGATTTATGCCATGGCCAGGATTACCTGAGCTTTTACTCCTGTGTTGTTGAAAATCAACAACCATGAAGCTCAAAAACAATAAAACTCAATCACTTCTTTTTTCTTTCCAGTCAGAGACCAAAACCAGGACGGTCCCTATGCACTCAATTCATCTCACACCTGAAATGATTTCCTTGTTTTTCATCCCAACAAAAGGAAGCAGAGGACGTTAACTGAATTCCTGAATATGGAGGACTGACGCCGAGTGGATCTTTACAGCCCACATCTTAGAAATACTTTCTCCCGAATGACTGAATTGAAAGCGCACCAGGAATCCAATAAGCATACCCATTTCTCTTTCAAAAGCTTCCTCGTAAGATGTAGCGGTGCAGAGCAACAGAGCATCCTTTACTGCATGATACCGCATGATAAATACCATAGTGAGAATGTTTTTAAAACAAAAGCATGCCGACAGCAAATCCACTCTCATAATTCAAAAACAGGAAAGCGACGAGTGCCGCTCTTAGTGCCAAAGTAAAAGCCGACGTCAGATAACTGTTCTGCCCTTTTCCTCCCTCTCTTCATCCGTGGTTGACCAGCAGGTTCTAAGAAAGGAGAAAAATAAAAGAGGAAAGAAAGAATAGAGAGTTAGTCCATCTGCACTCTTGCCACCCCCCTCCGACCTTTGAGATGCTCTTAGGAGCAAGGACAGGCATGTTTTGAGGATACTTTCCCAGCTTCAGCCGAACACAACTGAAAGGTCAGCGCTGCTAATAGTAGAGATTATCTCAGTGATGGAGAGGAGTGAGCATGTCGACTGACCGGCTCTACGTCGCTCCTTCAGAGGCCTTTTTCATGCTGCAGCAAATTGCAACTACAGGAGGTGGACAGGATGAGAAGTTTCCCTCTTGGTTACCCTCAACTTGTAACTGTCTTTGTTGGTGCAGTCTGGGTTTGTTTTTACAGTTTCATAAGACTGTTCCCCTTGACGTATTAAATCATTTGAAGTTTTTTGACCAACGCACTAGAAGTTTGGGCAAGGACATTCAAATGACTATTATTAATAACGTACAGAAATATGTTGTGTTAAGTCCACCTTCTTCTACTTCCCTCTGTCTGTCACGCTCTCTACACACATAGCGAGCAGCCCGGAGCTCGGTCCTCCTTTCTGTAATTGTCTCGGTTAAAAGTCAAAATGTAGTGAAAAGAAGACGGATCTGTATTGGTTAGAGTTGGGGCTTTTCCGAAAAAGAAAAAAAAATGGAATTGCTTTCTAAGAAAAACCTCTCTGAATGAAAATTGTAATTCAAAGTCCGTACGAGCGCTATTTAATGTTGTATGTCACAGTTGTTTAGACTGTTATCCCAAAGTAATCACACACAGAAGCAAAAGTGTCCCTCAATGTGTGTTCGGAGCCTCGAAGTAAAACAGTGATGTGCGTCCCCGTGCGCAGCCATTGACATTACATGACTACAATCTCATTGTGTCGTGGGCTGCACGGTGGTGTAGTGGCTAGCACTGTCACCTGACAGCAAGAGGGACCCGGGTTCGATCCCCGATCCCGGGTGGTCCTTCTGTGTGGAGTTTGCACGTTCTCCCCGTTGCAGCGTGGGTTCCCTCCGGGTTCTCCGGCTTCCTCCCACAGTCCAAAGACATGCAGCTTAGGTTATTTGGAGACTCGAAATTGCCCGTAGGTGTGAATGTGAGCATGAATCTTTGTCTGTCTCTATATGTGCCCTGCGATAAACTGGCGACCTGTCCAGGGTGTACCCTGCCTTCGCCCAATGTCAGCTGGGATCGGCTCCAGCGCCCCGCGACCCTGAACAGGATAAGCGGTTTGGATAATGAATGAATGAATGAATCTCATTGTCTATATCTGTACAATTTGTTTTATTAAGCATGAAAAAAAAGAGTAACCAACATGTTGTGTTTCTGTTTCAAAATAAAAGCTCTAGTGTTTTTCTGTTTTTCTTTCCTTCATTTGTTAACACAAGGCTTTTATTCTGAAATATTTGCAGGACAGTGCAGGAAAATACTGTGACATATAATTAATACAGTTTAATCGTGGATTGTTATGATTAACAAATGAGCACACACACTTCTCAACCTTTTTTTCTGTGTAAAATAAATATATATGCAATTCATAATGAAATGAATTGGCCATTATTAAAGGCAAACTCTCAGGAGGAAGAAAGGGCCGGCAGTAGGGAGCAGCAACACTGTGCGGAGATCAAACGCTGTCGAGCAACCGTTCAGCGAGATGGCAGTGTGGCCCGGGCGTTATCATGCATGAGATCCACCCAAAACGCATTTCAAATAAATTCAGGCAAATACTCGTTGGTGCTCTCTGAACAGCCTCGCATTCAGTTCATGTACGGGGGATGTACAACGACCTCCAAGAGAGCTACAGCCTACTTACTCGAAAACAGCTCTGTGCAATTGATCCAAGCAGTGGAACCTCCCATCTTTTAACCGAAGATCGATGAGGTCCTTGAAACCCTAGCACTCCATCACCCTGAGAGAACACAACAGGTCTGACACCGTGATTCCAAGCTACAGTGTACGACCTCATCTTAAATACTGTGAGGGGGGCTTCACCCATGAAATGGCCGTGATCAATTAACACCGTGAAAAGCTGGCAAGACGTTCCTGAGAGAGAGAGAGACGGCATATCAAGACAAGGCGATTAGCAGCCAATATGGAGTAGAGCTTTGACACCATGCAGACCTATTCCGATAACCTTAGAGTTCAACCTATCAAAATGATCGATAAAAGCTGGGTGATATACCTCGTTAGTGTGATGGTCTCAACAGAACATATCGAGTTATAGATTAAGAAGTGGACGCTCATGGGTGTTTAAAAGTCGGTGTTTGGCCTTCAATGAGAAGGTCAATAAACTCTTTGAAGCCTTATTAGTTATTACTTATGTTTTCCAAGACAGCCAATATCTAAAACGATGGCTCCCAGCTGTGATTATATAAGCTTATTACCAAGGAAAGACTCATCCCCGACTACTTGGTCCGTTTTTCGGATGCAGATGTGATGCATTCAGCTCCAGAGACAAATGCGCCGCCTCTCTCATTACTGCGTATTCCTTTAAGGAGAGATCATGCAAATAACCGCTGGAAACATGTCAACAGAGCGTGATTGTAATTCCGCTGGATTTATTGAGGTCAAGCCATGTGTGACGATCAAGTTTGTGAAGAAAATTCTCCGTCGCTGAAAGGCAGGCTTAACAATAGCACAGACGGGTTTGTGCCAGAAAGGGATTAACCTTTCGTCTGCCAGAAACCAAAACAACATCAGTCATAGAGTGAGCACACCCCAAATCTATCTCGAGATATGTGTTGTTCAAGTTAGCAAGACTAAGAGTCTACAGCCATGTTAGCGACTACTGCTAATTAGCACGAAACAGAAACAGCTGATGGGGATGTCACTGGTTTTGCAGCCATTTTCCTTGAACCACAAATGTCGACCATGTGGTGTCGTTAGAGGAAACGTATGGGGATCACCTCAGGCATTAGGATACACCGTCTTATAGCCAGGACATTCTGTAGACAATGTAGTGCCAATCTAGTGGAAGATGCTTGTGTAAACTTTGACTTGCTAGTGGCACTACATGAGAAGCCACCAGTAAAGTAATTAACATCCTCTGGGCATCACGGATCTCTGTACGGGAATTCCTGGCCATCCATCCAACAGACATTTCACCAAAAAGCAAATATTTATAACCTCACGTTGTCGGGGGATCACCAACAACTCATCCTTGTCGGTACAAATTTGTCATGGCAATCCATCCAATAGTTGTAGAGATGTTTCAGTTTCACCATTAAACCACTAGCATAGTTAAAGATACATGAAGAAGTAAACATATTAAAACAGAACAGACGGATTCTCAGAAAGAGGAACAATAATCATCATGACAATGTCTGATTATGTTGTATCAAAAAACAAACAGGGGGAATCTTCTGGTTCATAAACTTTCATTTGAACTTGACATTCAACAAACTGTGAAGTCACTACAGGCTGCAACTACACTCTTCATAAGAGATGAACAGTGACCACATTTATGATGCCAATCGCTGTCTCTTCACAAGTCGGAGGGGCTCGGGTACATTTTGTACCTTTTGTGTGTCCTGCTCTGTCACCAGAGCTCTTTTTCATTTCCCACAGTTTGTTTGACTCCAATTGTATTAGATCTTAAGACTGTAATGTTATAGTTTAGTCACCAACAGTCTTTATCGAATGGAACAGAAGTGTGGCTGAAGTTATTTCTTTTCTGATCTGCGATGTCAGACAGTCACACTACTGTTCCTAATTGCTGCGATAGCAGCCGGGCCAGGGGGGTACCCATGTCAGACGGTCCAACGCTTTGGGACGGCCTGGAATATCTCTACAAATATTGGATGAATTGCCATGAAAGTTTGTGCAGACATTAATGGTCCCCGGATGACAAATTGTCACGACTTTGATGATCCCCTGACTTTTCCTCTAGCGCCATTATGAGCTTGACATTTTCCGTTTTGAATTAATTGTCTCAACAACTCTATTGCAAGGTTGGCCATGACATTTGGTGCAGATTCATGTCCCCCCCCAGAACAGAAAGTTGTAATAACTTTGGTGATTCTCTGACTTTTTATCTGGCACCATCATCAGGTCACATGTTTTACATTGTCCATTACTTTAAATAATGATCAAACACCTGACAAACTATTGACCTTCCCATCAGCCTCAGTTGTACTTTTTGTTTGCTGATAATTTGCAAATGTTAGCGACAGACTGAACTCAGATGGTGAAGAGGGTAAACATCAGCATGTCAGCATGTTGTGATTAAGAGCATGTTAGCATGCTGACATTAGAATGTAGTTCAAAGCACCACTGTGCCTCCGTACAGCCCCAAAGAGCCACGAGCATGGATGTAGACTGTTAGTGCTACATGTCCCGAAACCGTCTTCGGCCAAATGAAAACAAATCTGAAACAACTCTCCTTGGTCCCCCAAAGTCGATTCCCTATTTTAGAAAAACCACTCGGCTCCGATGTCTACGAAGGTTAAACCTGCAGCCAGAAGCCTGGGTGTTATATTTGACAGTGACCTTTCATGTGAAAAGCAGGTTGTGCGGATCGTTCAATCGTGTTTTTATCAGCTGAGAGCCATCTCAAAAATCAGGTCTCTTCTCAGTCAACCTGATCTCGAGAAGGTCATTCATGCTTGTATTTCATCTCGGTTCGATTATTGTAATTCTTCGTACGCAGGGTAAATAAAAAGAAACACGCCGTAAGCTGGTACAAAACCAAACAGCTGAGCTTTTAACAAATACCAGAAGATAAGATAATAGTCCTGTTGTAGCCTCCCATTACCGGCCAAGTTTCTACTGATTACTTTTAAAGTACATAGTATGTTAGTATGTTTTCTTCTATTAAAAGATGTGCGTGTAAGATCTGTCCAGAATTTTAGTTTAAAACATTCAAAAATGTAATTAACATTATCAACTAGGGGTGGGAATCACCAGAGGTCCCGCGATACGATATTATCACGATAATTAGGTCACGATACGATATTATCACGATACTGCGATATTATCACGATACTGCGATATTCTGAGTATTGCGATAACATAGGCCTATATTGCGATTTATTACTTTTTTCAACTTCAAATTATGTCCCCAAAGGAAAACTGTGTCAACATGTTTTATCTTATGAGATAAAGTTTTCAGTCTGTTCATCTCACTTCAATTATTTTTATTGCAGCAAAATAGGATTGTCAAGCAGACAGACTGACCAACAATGTCATAAATGTTGCATGAACCTGACAAACTGAACTGTTTGTATTACTACATAGTCCAACTTAACTAAATGCAAACGTGTGGACTCAGTATATGAACTATAACTTATATAAGTAGGATATAAGAGTTATATAACTCAGTATAACTTGCGATGCGTGGACGTCAAGGGCAGAGAGCCAGTTATGCGCTGCACTCTCCCCATGAGCCTGGCTACTGTTGGCAGATTTAACCCCGTTGTGAGGCCAGATGTCTCCATCTTTGTTTTGACCAACTTCCTACCAATCACGCTGACCCGGGACCTTTCCTGACCTCACCAGAAAACAACTCAGCACCATCTAGTGGACTGAAAAAGCAATTGATTTGATTTTTCTAGTAAATCTTTTTTTTTCTTCTTTAAAAAAAAAAATAGTTTATATAATAAAATATCGATACTTGGCGTCCGTGTATCGATACAATATCGCCACGCAAAATATCGCGATACTATGCTGTATCGATTTTTCCCCCCACCCCTATTATCAACAGAATGTCAAGATGTTAAATTGTGTCAATGACGTCAGTGTATTGTGTTGAGATATCTACTGAGATGTGCAGGCTAACCACATAGCCCCGGCCCGTCCTGTCTTGCAATGACCGCTTGTTCCTCGAGAGGGGATAGAGAGTGACTGTAGCGTTCAGTCTGTCCTCAGTCCATCATGAGAGGACGGAGAAGCAGAGCTGCCACGAGGGCTTGTCAATAGTACACCGATTGGTCCGTTTGCGTTTTGATTTTATTTGTTTATTGCATTACATTTTTTAAACTGATGACTGTACATTTAGATGGATGTTTCCTATTTCTTTGGAGCATGTGGTCTTACACATTAAACCTGTAATGCGAGCAGATCATTATATTTTCAACATGTCTTTGCTTTTTAATGTCATTGCCTTCTATGTTTTTTTTTTAATTACTTGTGTGTATTTTCTCTCCATTTTAACATTCGTCTGATTTTTTTTAAACCATGTTAAAGCACTTGTAACTCTTGACATCCCACCATTTGATCTACTGCGTTTGGAAAACTGAAGGTGAATTACGGTGAATTAAGGCACCTTTTTATAAAAAATAAATAAATAAATAAATGGATTTATAAAGTGAAAACCTTTAATGCATGCCTTTAACACTGGCAGATATTTCAATTTGTATGCTTTCTTCGATTAAGATTATTAATCCATGGTTTGTTACTGTACGATAAAGCTAACACTAAAGTCTCTGCTCTGGTGTGCCAGTCACAAATCGATGAGGCTCAGCCCTGCTTGGCTTTAGAGGCTGGACAGCAGCAGGGAGGAGGGCTGTTTGAGAATTACAACTGGTCCCACTGAAGTCCTTTAGAGACCCATGTGGAACGATGCACTGAGCTAGAAGAGGTGCATTGACCGGTAGCCAGCCGGCAGAGGGGCAGACTGCACGTATGTGCGTGTGTGTGTGTGTGTAGAGAGGGCACGGTATCTGTTCTAAGCACGGCGGAGTTCCCTCCAGCTGCGAAATTCAAACCATTCAAAGCACAGAGAGACTCACAGAGCAGGGTGATCAATACGGCTCCCCTCCTCAGTCCTCTCATCTCATCCCTCTGATTTCCTCTTTACCTTCCCTTCTCTTCCCATTCTTCTGCCCCAACA